>NW_026442153.1:15000-220857 GCF_026898425.1 Galleria mellonella
GCGACAGGACACTGAGATTATGGCGGTGGGTCATTGGCAGTGGTTGGGAGGAGCTGGCAACAGCGCGCGGTGCACACCGCTACGGCGTGACCGGGGTGCGTTGGTCAGACAGCGGCGCGCTCCTCGCCTCCAGCGGCGTGGACGGGGTTGTTCGCGTCTGGAGCGGACGCTCACTGGCGTCGCGTCGGACTTTGGCGGCGCCCAATGCCACTGCAGCTCGCGCCCTGTGCTGGGCCGGCGGCGGGCGGCTGGTGGCTGGTCACGACGACGGCGCGCTTTGCGTATGGCTCGTACCGCGCGGAGATCTCATCGCTCGTCTCGTCGCACATCAGGGTTCATTGCAAGCGATATCGATACCGGCACGGCGTACACTTCTACTCACTGCATGTACTGAGGGCGTTCTAAAAGTCTTCGACTTAATCGGTGTGACAATAGAATGACACGATTTTTAACATTGTATTTATTTTATTTTATTGATTTGTGATTAATAAATATGTAACTTTACAGAGATTTGCAAAAGCGGTCTAACCGGTGATGATAGACCGACACCGGCACCTTTGACATGGATCGATAGTGCTCACGACCTAGGCGTGCTGTGTGCGGATGCTGCAGAAGATAGTTGCCTCGCTGCCACCGGCGGGCACGACGCGTTAATTAGGGTGTGGCGGGCTGTTCCAGGAGAAGAGGGTAGGAGAGCAGGAGGTATGGAGGCAGCTGGTGTATTGGAAGGGCACGCAGCCGCGGTGACGGCATTACGATGGGCGCATGGAGGAGGGGAAGCTGACGAGCTATTAGCTTCATCATCGTTGGATCGTACGGCGAGACTGTGGGCTCCAGCTTCTGAAGCTTGCCTGCATGTCGTACACGCTCATCCACGATATCTTACGTGTATTGCGCTCTCGTATGATTTACAATACATGGTAACAGGTACTATATTTACCGAATCTGCGAGTTTTATTCGTTTATACTCGTATGTATTTCAGTGAAAAGAAATGTAACAATTTATTCACAGGTTCAAATGATAAATCAGTTCGCATGTGGAGTTTGAGCAGATTAACACTAGACGATGATTTGGATCCGTCATGTCCGACATTAATGCATTTCGGACTAGGCGATTTAGAGGTAACTTTAACGATATTTTTTTTAGTAAAGTGTTTACTATATTTATATGGGTTGTTATTGTTGTTTTAGGGTATAGAGCCCGTTGCTAGTGATGAACTGGATCTCGAAACAGAGAACGAACAAGGTTTAGAAGCGGAAGGTGGTAGAGCATGTCGAGTGTGGCGCGATACAGAGGCGCATACGGGCGCTATTAACTGCATCACTACTCATGGCGATTTACTGGCTACAGCTTCTAGGTAATACCGAAAGGAATTTTAACATTTATTCTATTCCTTGGTCATTATGTAATTAATATTATGATGAACTACTAATTTCTTCCTGTAACTACTTACGAGTGTACATGTACTCGTATGTTACAGACAGCGATATCAAATATGTAGTACTGTACTCGTTATATGTAGAGTACGAAATGTTCACAATTGTAATGTACGCGAGGCAGTGACGGCTTGGTGAAGATATTCCGGTGGTGCGAGCCGGGGCCAGAGGCGGGCGCGGCGGGCGAGCTGCGCGTGGAGCACGTGCTGGAGGCGCACCGCTACCCGGCGCTGGCGGTCGAGTTCGGCGCCGGCGGCGCGCTGCTGCTGTCCGCCGGCCTCGACGGGTACGCCGCGCTCTGGGACGTGCAGGTATCAATGTTACGTAACGTAACTTATACGCTATCCTGCCATATTTCTTTTTCTTTTTTTTTTACATTTATCTTCATTTATTGCACTGTTAGTTTCATGATTCTTCTAATAAAAGTATTTATTTATTTGATAGAAAATATAAATATACCAGAGGGAGAAAAGTCTCAAAAGTTTCAAAAGTTGATTGCTTGGGTACATCTGTCCCATTCGTGTTTCAACCGTGAAGCAGCTGTGTTTGCATGGCTGTGTTTCGGTTTGAAGGGTGGGATATGGCGTGAATTTACTGGGTACAGAGGAATAATACCAGGACTGGCAACGCATGGAGGGTATTATGGGCGAAACAGTATACTCTGTTATGTCCATGGTACTGCTCATGTCTATAGGCGACGGTTACCACTTTCCATCAGGTCAGCTTCGTTTCGTCAGCTTGTTTGCCCTTCTAAGTTGTATAGAAAAACACGGTATAGTAATTAGGAACATACCTATTTTTGGTTAATTTTGAAATAACCAATACCCAGTAAAAGTAGTTTTTATCACCATCGTTTCAGCTTATCGGTTAACTGCTATATGCTATAGCTACTGCTCGTGGCAATATGCCATCATCCTTGTTAATTTGCAGTATGTGTTGTGTGCAGGTGGGGTGCCAGCTGCGGGCGCTGAGCGTGCCGGCGGGCGCGGGCGCGGAGGGCGAGGCGGGCGGCGGCGGCGTGCGCGGCGCGCGCGTGTCGCCGCACCGGCCGCCGCTGCTGCTGCTCGCCACCGACGACGGGCTCGCGCCGCTCTGGAGCCTCGCCGACCAAGATCCCAAGCCGGCACAGTTAATACAGTAACAGTGCTCGTGCCGTTCTTGACCGACTTTGAATACGAGGAGCATTCCAATTCGATTATATTTATTATTTGTATGTAGCATATTAATTTTAATTTTGAGAAAACGTTCATATACTAATTAATGTTAGCTTTACTTACGTTTTCATTTCAATTTGGTTTAAGTAGTCAGTTTTTAGTGTTTCTCTATTTGTGTGCTCCCCGAGTGTGTGTGTGTTTAAAACGTGAGTAAAGCCGATGAAGAAAAACAAAAAAAAAAATAGTGTAAATAAAATCATGCTTTAGTTAGCGATGATATTGTTTTTAGATGGAAGATGGATGGACAGTGTACCCAAATATTTTAATACTGTATCGGGCTTGTGAGCGTAGTTGCATACATAGCTCATGTTTACTATATCTTGGTTTAAAATGTTATTCGTATTTGAAGTCAGGTAAAAAGAGCATTATTATGGGTTTGAAGATCACAATATGTTTTATTTTTCAATATATTTACTTATCTGTTATGTTACAAAGTATCTAATTAACTTCCTACAACGCTTACTTTTATTATGATAAAATTCCCGATGTAGACTAATATGATCATAATAAGAATAAGAACGTCAACACAGATAAAGAATTAGAACCGATGATCGGAGGTTCAGTGCAACCATAGCAAAAGGTATATATTAACCTACAGGCTGTACTTTAGACCAAAGTGGTCGTCTATAAGTTTATGAATTCTAAAAGTCTAAGTCACTATAAAAATAGAACGAATATCAAAGGTATTACAATATTAAGGTTTTTTTTTAATTGGTGAAGATGGAATGGTAACCTCGTCTGCGCTATCGGTATACACTGGTGGGCCACCAGTGATATTGATAGTGATAGGTGAAGATGAAGGCTGGTCAGTTAGCTCATAGTGACCAATTGAAAAAAAAATGAATTAACCATTATGGTTTCCAAGGAGAACCGCATGGAGGTCGACCTGATAGGGTGTATTAGTAATGGGGCTATTAAATCTCATTACTAGCAATCCCTTTCCCCCGGTATATTAAGGTTACTTCAGGGTCGGTATTGGACACGTGACACCCTAATGTTACAGACGTCTATAGGTTGCAACCACCATTTATTATCTTATCCAATGGCTGTATGCTTGATTGGCACATTTGGGGTGAGAGAAAAAAAAAGGAAAGGGTAATCTTTGTAGCAATTTCCAGTCAGTCCTATTCTTATTTTGATCACGTTACTATTGTTGCATGGATTTGGCCTTTGTATCCCTGGGGTGATTTGTGATTGGTGTGGTTTTAAAATAAGTATATGATGTAGAGAGGGTACACACGGAGTGTACATGGCCTATTCGAGGGTTGCTTAAAGTGTGCCGCTTGCACGTGCTCGTGTGCAATGTGTTGGTGTTGGCGACATGTGACACGTGGCACGTGATGCGCGAGGCGCGGTGGTGTGTGTGCAGCGTGTACGGCGGGCACGCGGAGGCGGTGACGTGCTGCGCGTGGTCGCGCGACGGCCGGCTGCTGGCGACGGGCGCGGCCAGCGGCGAGCTGCGCCTGCACGCGCCGCCGCCCGCGCCGCGCACCCTGCACCACGAGCCGCACGCGCACGATCTCGGTATTAATTCTCTTGCCTTGCACGTTGCTCTTTACACCTTATCCTTCTTCGATATCTTCACAGACGTTTGTATGTACGAATGTAGTGTACAGTCTATAATTTAATACTCATCTAGTGTTGTGTTGCAAATTTTATTCATAATATTTTATTTTTTACTGAACCAGGTGTTATCTTGTGGAAGTCCATGTCAGTGGTTATTTGATTAGAATTATTATGTTTAATTCCACTACCAATGTGTCTGCTAACACTCGAAGATTACTTTTACTCCCAGAAGTCCTTTTTTTTATACAACTTAGAATGGCAAACAAGCTGACGGCCCATCTGAAGGAAAGTGGTAACCGTCGCCTACAGTCATGAGTAGTACCATGGATATAACAGAGTATACTGTTTCGCCCATGATACTCCCTATGCGTTGCCATTCCTGAGGGCTCAAGTGTTATTCCTCCGTACCCAGTAAATTCACGTTATATCCCACCCTTCAAACCGAAACACAGCCATGCAAACACAACTGCTTCACGATAGAAACCTCCTTTAATCGTGCTATATCTACTAGGTGTTCAGAGCTGCGACTTCTCCTCGTCCGTATCAATGTTAGACTTGTCGAGTAGCGAGGACTCCTACCTCCTGGCAACCGGGGGCTGCGACTCTCTGATCAAGTTGTGGATCATCGTACTGGATCAGGTAATGCTGGTTACCAGTAATTCGAGTTCTATTTTTGTTACGGCTAGACTGTAATTTCGAGTTATCGTTGTCCAATATGATAAACCGAATCTTCAAATCTGTGTACAGAGAGGGGATTAAATCCTATCGGTCGATTTCCCAGCGTTAACCAATTTCGAAGCGATTTCCAAGCGTCGATGGGTTAACGACTTCATGTTTCATCCTATTCGTGCCCTGTCATTGTCATCTGTTGATATATTTTTATATATTTGTTAGGGCACGTTAAGGGCACATCTAAATCCTCATTAACAGGACATGGCGGGCGACCGTGCGAGCGTGAGACTGATGCGTCAGTTCGAGGCTCATGGCGGCGGCGTGACGTGCGTCCGCTGGGGGAGCGACGAGAGCAGTGCGCTGCTGGCGTCGGCGGGCGCGGACCGCTGGGCACGCGTGTGGCGCGCGGGCGGCGCGGGCGGCGTGCGCGCCAGCTGCGCCGTGCCGGCGGCGGGCGCGGCGGCGCGCGGCGCGCTGGCCGCGGCGCTGCTCGGCCGCGCGCTGCTCGCCGTCGGCTCGCTCGGCGGCGAGCTGGCGCTGTGGCGGCTCGCGCCCGACGACGACGCACTCGACGACGACGAGGGAGCGGCGCCTCGCTTTTGGGGCGAAGCAGGGGTCGCGCGCTGGCTGAGGGAGTACGTCACTAGGCCCGGTGGTAGATACCATTTTTTTTACTATTTTCGTCCCCTTATTTTTGGATTCGTGAATACAATTGTCGTCCTTCGTGGCGCAGCAGTCAACACGCCTGCCTGCGACGTGGAGGCCCCGGGTTCGATCCCCGGCCAGGTCATGATGGAAAACGATCTTTTCCTGATTGTCCTGGGTCTTGGATGATTATCTATATATATATCTATTATAAATATAGTATCGTTGAGTTAGTATCCCATAACACAAGTCTCGAACTTACTTTGGGGCTAGCTCAATCTGTGTGATTTGTCCGTATATATTTATATTTATTATTTATTTATATTAATTATTGCACGTGCGTTACGATTTTTTAACGTAAATACGGGTTGTGAATGTGGAAAATTGTTTTAGCTCGCTGAGCAATTAAAAGCTCTTGCTTACGGACAACAGTTTAAGACCATTTTCGGATCCATAATTAATCACTAGCAATTGAGCATAGTGTTTTTAATCGTAACCGGTATAGATGTAACATGGACGTTAGACATGACTTTAGTTTTGTCCACGTTCATTTTAAAACCTATCTGTTGAGAAGCAGTATTAAGATTATTGAGCATAGTATTCAAGTCCTCCAGGGATTCCGTCATGATTACTATGTCATCGGTAAATCGAAGGCGTGTGATAAATTCCCCATTGATGTTTATATCATATCTTTTCCAGTTCAAGAGTTTAAAAACATATTTCAATGTAGTTGTGAAAAGTTTCGGTGATATGCCATTATCCTGTGTTACACCTTTTTCACTGAGATGAGTCTCGTATTCTGGTTCTCTACTCGAATAAACATCGTAGCCTTACTGTATATACACTTCAATACTTCGATAAACCTATAGTCAATCTGTCACCGCTGGAGGGCTTGTGGGACAAACCTTTAATTCGTTCGAGACATAAGCTGTAGCTTATGTCTCGAACGAATCAAAGGTTTGTTCATAGTCCACAAACACTATACATACATACAGATACTCTTTGGTCTTTTGTATAATCTACCATTGCATATGCTTATTGTGCTAAAGCCTTTTCTGAAGCCAGACGTTTAAAACTATCTATATTAAAAATCCATTTTTTTCTATGCATTGAATTTTATATTACAGCGACTACTAAACTGTTCGTTCACTCTCAGGCCGTTGTAATATGAACGCGCTTCAAACATCGGACACCGTAATAGTAGCATGGAACCAGGAAATCATTACGTTAGCTCAAACACCCATTTTGTGTTGCACAAGTTATTTGTTACAGTCAAATTGTTATTATGTTTATTAGAATCCCACACCGAGCCTCGTGAATTGGAAAAGAGACTCATACAAAGAGTTCGAGTAGCAGCTGTAACAGGAACGAGTCTGCTAGATGACAGTATTGAAGACTTACTTGATAAACTTGGTTATGGTAATAACGAAATCAACTACATGAATTTAAGACAGATTAATATTCTCCTTTTAACATTAAATTAATATTTAAAAAAAAGGTAAAAACGAAGAGGATGAAGATCATCCAGAGAAAGAAGATGAGGATGAAAAGGCGACGATTCGAGAGCGACTCGTGGACGAGATTAAGTGGCTTCGTCGCGATCCGCCACCCCCACTATTGGTGAGATCTATACCTGGCCATTCAGAAAAAAATCGGTATACCATGCATAATAATGAAAGTCACTCGACTTGTTCTATGAATTACGAAAGCGGATGAAATTTGAGAGAGGTATATATATAAGGATGCACACTTTCGGTACTCGGTTCTCTCCGTTTTCTTCTCAAAGGTCTCGGCGTATTTGATTTTTAGTTGCACGATCTAAAACAATTTTAACTTCGATTTCGCTTATTCTGTCAATTTCTATTATCCTAGCTCATCATACTTGCATCATAGTTGCCGTCAGCTTGTTTGTTATTCTAAGTTGCACAAAAATATAACTCTGTGCATTTATTGTATATGATTTGGTAGCGTTATATATATAAGCTAGCATCCTTGCACTACTGCTGGGCCGCAGGCGGGCCGGGCGCCGCACGCGCTGCTGTGTCCGCTGTCGCACCGCCTGCTGCGCGAGCCGGCGCGCGCCGCCGACGGCTTCAGCTACGAGCGCGCCAATATACACGAGTGGTTTGTTGCAGCTGGTAAACATTTCACTTCCTTTCTATTTTAGCTTTAGCCTTATATATAGAATATTTTATTGGTTTGATGCATAAGAAATGAGCAAGTATTTATATTATTATTTGGTATCTTCTTCAACAGTACATGTTTACAGAGGGGGCTGTATCGCCGGTGTCAGGCCGCCGGTTGACCAACACACGCGTTATGCCCAACTATGCGCTGCGGAATGCACTGAGGGACTTCTTGCAAGAACATGGACATTGGCTGCAGTAAATCGCAGTGATTTTGAATTTTGCATCCTTACTAAATATGACTTTGTTACAATTACGTTCTCGATTGTTGATTTGATACTTATAAGGGCAAGAAAGTAGGAGATTAATAACAAACAATGATTCAACGATTTTATTTTTAATTGTATTACTTACATTTATTATTTACAAGTGAGGCAGTAACAGTGTTAACGAACCAAACTTCAACTCGGAACCACTGTTCAGTAATGATTATAGATTAAAATTAACAAACAATTGCGCGGCCGGCGGTGTGCGCCCACGCTCCAATTCATTAATAAAAGGAAACAGTAGTCACGTGGACGCACGACGTCGACCGCTCGTCGCTGCCGGCCCGCCTGCGACCGCAGTACGACCGCAGGCGGACCGCAGTACGACCGCAGGCGCACCGCAGTACGACCGCAGGCGGGCCGCAGTATAACCGCAGGTGGACCGCGGCCCGACCGCTGCGCGACCGCGCCACGCAGTCCTCGTGGAGTCACCATCGTCTGAACGCTACACCCGACGGCTGACGTGAATGCAACACACACATTCAGAGCTCGAAATAAATATACTGTATACTGCAATAAACAAGGGTCCAAATATAGCCCTCTATATTTTTATAATTACTCGTTATACTCGTTAGAAAATATTACCTAAAGCACCATTGTAATTAATAAAGATATATTGAAATATATTTTGTTCGTTTCTAGACATTGAAATAAGCTTTGTAATAGTTTATGAACTGATAGAGTAAGACGTTCATCCCAGCCAATTTGAAATACTTAGGATATTGTGCATTGAATCCTAGCTTACCATTGACAAATACCATTAGATAAACAATTTCGTGACCAAGAGCTTGCTAACAAACCTAATTAACCCGAGATGTGGCGACATATAGACTATAGAGTACTGAAACTTTTTACAATATTCGAATCATAAGTAATAATTATTTAAAACAAGCATAATTTTTTGGCAAATTACTTTAATTTTACACGCATATTTTGAATTTGTAATCTCTTAAAATTTTGTTATGTCTGTTTGGCTCTCTCCTCCGTTGTCAGTCCACATTTCATGGTATCTTATTTAACCTTAGAGTTTAAATTCAAATATTATAAAATTTTACACAAAGTAATTTGGGTATTTTTTAACTTACTTTGTGTAAAATTTTATAATATTTATACTTTATACTTTTTTAAATAATATCGAGACAAAGACAAAGAATAATATATTAAATTTTATATATTTTTCTATATTAGAAAACATTATGTGATGTAAGAAAAATGTTCTAATGACAGAATGTCAAATCGAAAGCATTCGTATCCGTTACATTCAACGCCAGTTGTATTAATAACTTAAACACAATACAGAATGAAATTAAAATCTAATTACACCGACTGCGTGGTCGCTCTCGGAAGCATAGATGCGGTGCCGCGCTGCGGTTTATCCAATAGCTCTCCCCTAATAAACTTATTGCACTCCATATGTAGTAGTTTTCTTGTGACGGTACGCAATTCCCTTCAATATTTGTACTGTTTAACAAATCATGAAAATACGACGTCCTTAGGACTCGAACGGTTTAAGTAATTTCGATGTCGCTATAGAGTATTCGAGCAAAGCTCCGCGCGGTGGCCGCGGGCCCGCCGCGCCCGCACGCAGACGCCGGCGCCGCGCCGCGGGCCCGCCGCCACCGCGGTGCGGTATATTCAATTAATAGTGATAATTTAATAGTAATATGTACAAGTTTACAACGTCGGCCGCTGCGAACGGCCGCCGGCGACGCGGCCACGCGGCCACGCGACGACGGTCGCTCGTGCCGGCCCTCTATGTACATAGTTTGTTTCCCATAATAATATAAACTTTAGTACCGATACAAATAATTTCGTTACTCCTCCTTTACAATATTACATTGTTCACATCGTATCACATCGCATATCGTTCGTATTATCTAATCAATATAGGTATTTGAAAATTTACAATACATTTAAATTTAATTCACTGCGCATCGTATGCGTAGTGTTTGTTGGACGTAGCGCGGGGCGAGGTCCCGCCGCGGCTCGGGCCGGCTCGCGAGCGTGTCCGCGAACACAGCAGGCGAGCAACACAACATCACAAGCGTCACGGTTCACTGGGCACTCGCGCAATGTCAGTGGGGCGGCGCGGCCGCCGCCCAGGCTGGGGCACTCCGCTATTTAGGCTCGTCCTCGTCGTGGCACAGCACTCTGAAATAATATTTCGGTACTAAATTAGAGACACATTAAGAAAACGATGACTGCACTCTACTAAATTATTATGGGAGTAATATGGACATATTTCTTATCAACATATGTATGAAAAAAAAAAACGATATCATTGTAAAAGCATCGATAAACTACGGAAAGTTCCGTAGATATCATATAAACTTAGTAAACGAGCTGATGCATTGAACGTTGTTTTGTTCCTTCCAATAAAGACAATTGTGTTACTCAAAATGTAGCAAAAATACATAGAATTGATTCTAAGTAAATCTCTGAAACTGCGATTTATTCGCACAAAAATATAATTGTTTTAATCGTCATAAAATTAAAATGAGACATGTGAGTAAATCGATTCAGCATTGACTTCAGAAAGTATCATACGAGTACTAGCATAAAATAAATATCAGCCGCCTCGAAAAACCTCTTTCTTCTGGAAGTCGCTTAAAAGAGCATTAATTAGAATCAACGCATAAAAATATTTGAAAATAGATAAAATTGTTAATTTTATTTTGAAATGTTACTTCAACACATCTTAATTTCACTTATTTAAAACAAATAAAGTATTCTATTCTATTCTAAATCCAATATGAATTATTCGCACATCTACCGCTAAGATTAGCAAAAGAACCGATCGTCCACCTGATAGTAAATAATAACTGCTTTGCAATTAAAAACTCAAAGAGGCCGCTACTGTGGACCTCGCATACCTACTCCATCGGCAATTTATACATATTTTTTTTTATTATAAGATGATTAATCCTACTTCACTCGATGAGGGAAAGGGATTGTAATTGTTAGTGTTAACGTAATTTACTTATAATGTCAACAATAGAAACAAACACTGGTTAACTTCATGCCATTCTATTACTAATGTCTCGTCGTAGGTTTAAAAGCAACAATGTTATGAAATTGAAGTTAGTTGAAAATATATCCATTTCAGTAAAGACGTGTGTTTTCTTGCACTTTAAATTGATATTGAAAAGTGAACCTTAACACCTTAACAGTTAGTAATGGAGACTAAGAGTCTCATCGCTAGCAATAATTAGGTCGACCTCCACGTGATCCCTCCTGGATCCCATAGTGCTAAATTTCAAGTCTATTCATCACGATAGGCTAGCTGACCTGCTTTTTAATCGTCATCTAACATTCCTCATTAGTGCCCCGTCGACGTATATCGGTAGCGCGAGCTAGGTTATCATTCACAAGATCCAGGATGGGGCCCGTTTATCTCTGCTTGAAATGGCGTACGGAATAACTTACGGAAAGAGCAGCGTGACGGCGACGAGTGCGAGCAGCCTGAGCAGGGGGCGCGCGGGGGGCGCCGGCGCGCCGAGCGCCCCGCCGAGCGCGGCGCACAGCAGCGCGCCCAGCGGCGAGCCGAGCTGCACGGCGCCGTTGCCGTGCTGCATGGCCGCCGGCTGCTCGCCTGCCATTCATATGCACGAATATCACTTCAGTACACGTCGTCACAGTAAAAACACAATCTATGCGAGGAGATTAGTAAACAGGAATGTTTATTTTACTTCACTTGGAGGTACCACCAATAATTATTTTATTACTACCGATCTATACCTTTTCTCTTTAAGATCAAAATGTAAAAACTAGAAGAGTATGTTTCTGATCCCAGTCGAGGTAGTCAGAGGCTGTCAGTTACCGCGGCAACGTAAACATATTGACGTATTTACCGCTGAGCACGTGCAGCACCACGGAGGCGGAGTCGAGGTTGGAGGGGGAGCACGAGTAGTTGCCGGAGTCCTCGCGCCGCGGGCTGTAGATGATCAGGTTGCCCACCTGCGAACGCGACGCAACACTATGTAGCTAGCACGTATGTCAAGTTTGCAACTGATTAGTCATAAATAGCCTACAAGGTTAAGCGTACAAAATATAGAATGATTAGCAGAACTTAGAGGTGTCGCAAGTACATTTCTGGTTATAATAAAATTTTGGTGATTGTATCATGGCAATGGTAAATAAGATCGTAAGATGGGTTTCAGTAGAGAGGGTTAGTTAAAGTAATAAAATAGTTCAAATTATTTCAAATTTAATATTTTTACACAAAACATTGACTTCAATTATAATAAAATAGCGGTCACTAAAATTTAAGTTCATTCTATTCAAAAGACCATAACGATTGGAAATGGAATGTGTGAAATCAGATGATATTACAAGCCAAATATGCAGCAAAAATATATATATTTATTATTTTAAATAACTTTATTGACCGATAGAAAATATAGTACAAAAGACGGACTACTATTAGCATTACTAATTGCATTCCAGTCAACCTTCGGGATGAACATTTAATCACGAACGCGGTACTACAATATAATCAAAATGCGGTAATATAATCAAATAGAGTACTTTCTACTTTTTGAAAATGGTTAAAAATAATGCACTTTTGATGGAATGATTTGTCAGCGAGGTGCGTGATAGTGCAGATGGGAATGTCGTGAAGGCAATGAACGTACGGTGGTGTCGGGCGCGACGCGCTCCATGCGTATCTCGACGAGGCTCTTGTCGTAGTTGAGCACGCGCTCGTCGTTGTGGTACCAGAAGATGTAGGCGGGCTCCTCGAGCGCCTGCGTGATCACGCACTTGAGGCTCACAGTGCTGCCCGCCTTCACGTACAGGTCCGACTCGCCCACGATCTCGATCTTTGGCACTGCGCCGCAACCACACTTACATCACTCAACGTCACAACAAGTACATATACAAGAACTACTGTAAAAGAAACTCAACTGCTGAATGATTAACATAAGACAGTCAGCTGAAGCCAGAAGTCTAATATTTTGTACAGACGTTTATTACTTAGCTTATTTGATGTTTTACGATCAACTAGTAAAATGTACAAGCAGCAAGAATAGAATATTTTATAATGTCGAGGTTTTCTTAGAAGATTACAGCATGGGATTCTTAAAAAAAAAAGAGCTTCATAGGCCACGGTAACCGCTTACTATTAGGTAGGCCATTTGTTTGTTTGCCATCTCAGTGGTATAAAAAAAAATGGCGACGTATGAGGGAACCGCGGCGTGATGTCTACGGTGCAGTTCTTGTCTATAGGCCACACTTACACTTACTTATCAGGTGGGCCGCCAGCTTGTTTGCACTTTTAAGTGTTATAAAAAAATTATCATGATTTTTATTTGATTTATTTTGACTGTTTTATTTTTGAATGAGCAATTTTGAAGAGTACTGGAGATACAGGCGGCAGTAAAGTGGTAATATAACAGCGAATGTGGACTGACCAACAACGTTGAGCTGCACGAAGTGGCTCATCTTGGGTTCGGTGCCGACCTGGCACTCGTACACGCCGGCGTCGCGCGCCTGCACGTACTTCACCTGGGGGCACACACAGCCGTCACTTACACATACACTCATGTTACATCTGACTAGACATTCGTATTGGGGTAGTAATACAAGGTCCTTTCGATTTGAAAGATCAGATATGGTAGAGATATTAGGGAGTGTGGAGTTCCGAAGCCTTACCCCTTAATTTACACATAGGTACTATATCTGTGCCTCTAGTGAGAAAGGGTATAACTCAAGTTATAGCCTTTTTCTTTTTTATGCTACTTTAAATAAGCAAATTTTTCTCTTTCGAATGGTATAAGAATCGTAACGATATCTTTAAAAACAATAGAGATAGTAGACATGTAAAAGGCTACAATTAACAAAATATTTGTGGTAAAAAAGTCATAATTAGAAATAAAACTACAATATTTTACAAAAATTATTTTTGTAAAATGAATCAGTTCGATTTGAACCCTTTTACACCATTTAATAGCGATTATTTTTTATAGCGTAAAATACACAACATTGTTTTTCTTCAATACTTCAATAAAATAGTTTTAATTCAACTTAAAACTATTTTCACATGATAATTTTAATATTTTTGTTAAGTGTGACTAGGTATAATAGAATTATTTTTAAAACTATAGGTTTTACACAAAAACCGACAATTTCATAAGAAAGAGGAGAAAAAATTACTATAAATGCAATCAATGACTTGTTCAATTAGCAAATAATAAAAGCAGCAGAATTTTTTTTCTTTATTTAAAATAGTTTTTTGGCTCTCCTGAAAAGTGGCCATTTTGAATTGAACCCTTTCTCACTAGAGGCACAGATATATATTTAACGAAGACGGTAATTATTAATTTTCCATGATTATCGGCTTGTTACAATTCCATGTCATATAAAACGACTTACAGTGTACGTACATTCTGATTCAGTAAGAGATTTTAAGTTATTCCTGACTTAACAAAATTCTGTTCCAATTCATCACCACTGTCATCTCACTGGCATAAGAGGCGTGGCGTCTTCTTTAACGGTTATGTGTGAATACGCATGAAGATTTCCTCAACGTTACAAATAATCTGTCACTGCCATGGTATTTGTTACCATGCTTTGCATCACGTCACATTATCTGCAGCTTTTATTCCATAAAAAACGTTTTAGCCAAATAACACCTACTTTGTTTAAATTGAGAATCATATTTCGTAAGGAAAGTAAATAGCAACAACTTTAATATGCTCGTGAAAGTATTCGTGAATATTTTCGATTCCCAAATTCAATATCCTTTTTGCGGCGGTGGTGAGCATCGTTTCGGCGTGATATGTGTTGCGGGGGTGTCGTGCCAGCCACACCCGGCGAGCCAGTCTTCGTCATGTAAATGAGAATTTGCCTTGCGACGAGATCGGATTAAACCGGGTATGTACATAACGAGGCGACACGTGAGCTGAATCACAATGAATACGTGGCCTTTTTTAAAGCTACGCCAATATTTAATAAAACATTCACTGTAGTAGAGAAATGTGCTACTCGCTTGAATTGTTACCGTCTAACTTTCAGTCTTCATGGCGAGTTTTATCACATATGGGATGAGCAGAGTTGATTAAGACTCAAAGATCTCTATTCTTAACAAGTCTCCTTTAATTAATTCTAGCATTTTTTTTGTGTAGCGGAAATTTATGCGTTCTTGTATCTATTTGAAAGGTATAATAACCAATGTAATCTCTGATATGAAATCCTCATTTTAAACAGGCGGCAAAACATGAATAGTGCCGTAAGTTAATAAGTACCCAATGTACATATGTATAGACGGTGGGCACCGCTTTACCTCATATGAATGCAGGAGAGCTCTCAGCTTGTTTGTCTTTATCAGCAATAAAGACGTATGTAGCTAGAGGCGTATTTGATGCGATGGTACCTGCAGAGTCCAAGTGTCGGTGGCTTCGACGAGGAACGCCTGGAAGCGCTCGTCCGCGATGAAGGTGAACCGGTCCACGGTGAGGATGTGCGCGTCGCGGCGCCGGATCCACGACACTGACTTGTTGCTTAACTGGCGCACCTGGAACACGTACACGAGTACATTATTTAATATACGTAATTATTCTATATTGTTCTCTGAGTGGAAATTATTCGAATAATAAATTACAAGAAATGGATCACATAGAGAAAACAGTGGGTGATTTTTGTTTAGATCGAAATAAATAGACATTGGTGGAATTTTATTAGATCGCAACTGTTTTGGTTCTATTTATAGTCGCTAAAAATATTGTGATTGATTCTCTATTATCAAATTGCCAAGTGATTACACTGTATGAAAATTCTCTTTGTCCATTCGCCTCTCTCTACTGAGTTATTATTGCTATAGAGGAAGTGACTGGCGCGTCAACAGAAGCAATTATAACGTGATTGATATTCAGTGCTAAAAATGTACTATAATCCTTATTAACATTATAAATGGGAAAGAGAGTTTATTTTTTACCTTAAACGCTATTTTACGGATTGACCAATCACTATGATATTTGGTATATACGTATTACGAGTAAAAGGAATGGAAAGGGATACGGACTTCTTTTATCCTGGTTATGAGGACTAAGTCGCAGGAGAAAGCTTATAACTATAGGTTGATACTGAAATCATTGGCATCCTTTTAAAGAGATCTTTATAAGACTAGTGGAAACTGAATATATTTCTCAATGAGAAAAATGTGCAGTTTCACTGGTCGTGTTTTACCTGGAATGGAATGAAATCAGAGATCGACAAGATATGTTTAAACAATAGTCAGATGCGTATATCTGAACTGTGCTAAGCACCTGGAAAGATGTGCGCATGCAACGGTTCATGCTGGACCGTGTGGGGCAGTGTATGATGGCAACGAGGCAGGGTGTGTTGTTACCTTGCAGGGCAGGTAGGCGTGGGTGCCGAGCTGCGTGGTGATGTTGTTGGGCGCGGAGGGGTCGAAGTAGGGCCCCGTGTAGAGCCCCACGTAGCGCTTGGCGAGCCGCGCGCCCCCGCCGGCCTCGCCGCACGACAGCACTGCAACACACACACACACACAAACATATAGAATAGAATGCAAGAACAGAATGTAGAATCAATACCCACAGATAGGAGACAAATAAATTTATCGATAGAACCGTTATCGCTATCCAGTCCATGTAACAACAGTAATAATTTACATGTCATACTTCTAATATTGAATTGCATTAAAATCTATATATAACATATATGATACATCTCAGATTCAGATATAAGAATGATTGAAATATTTATTATATGATGCCCTTTATTAAGCATCTATCTATCGATACGATGAGGTAGTGCCGTTCGATTTCTTATTTTCAACTTGACTTCAAAAAGAAGATCGTTTTGAATTCGGTTGTACTTTTTTTGTCTGTGATCTCGTTATCCTGCCAGTACTATACCGATTGGGAAAATTCTTTCTTTATCTGAAAGGATATAGTTACAGACTGTCTCCATAGACATTTTACCAAGATCAGTTCATTAGTTTACTTTTTACATTAAAATAACTGGTTTTGTCACAATTAAAGTTTTTTTTTGTGGGAAATGATTTTTAATTATTTCTCTTGCGAATGCTAATTGAAAACGTATATATAGTTCGAATCGTTTGGATTAAAGTCTAAAACTTCATACAAGATTAATAATGAAGTATTGAAAATACTATTAGACAAATGAGAGACATAATTATTTTTACAAATGAGCTGAAGTGAAACATTTAATTGTTAAAATAAACGAAAAACATTATCACTCATTAATAATGTTCATTTTGTATAAACCATAGACGTATGCATGGAATTGAATCGAAATTATAGAGAAATATTAATGACAAAACACGTTATACATCCTACTATACTAGGTACCATATTATAAATTTTAATCTTTATTGATAAATTTTCTCTATATTTCTAAAATTAATCCCATTAATGAGGTTTTATGCTCTACGTTTATGCAAATAATTGATTGATCGATTCCTATCTAAAGTGATATTACGTAAACGTATAGGTTGTATGGATCCGTGTGGTTACACAGTACGTAATTCAACATCATAAATTCAGAGCCATCGTCGATCCTCGCTTAAAAAAATAAAGCCGGAGCGAGTTCAATATCCGTAGCCCAGGAGCAGGCCAACAATGAAGGGTTAGCTTCATTTCCATTCTCAGTTTCCGCAGCGGCAGCTCAATAAAAAAAGTGATTTACATGGCCGGCCACGTCTGCGGGCCGCGGGGGACCACGCCTCCTTCCGAGCTGCTACAATACCTACTGGTCATCTAATTGATCCAACAGTACACGAAGTTATCTATTTTATTTACTTTATTGCCCTGTGCGGACGTATAGAGCGCAACTGAACTAAGCAGAACTGTACAATGGATGAAAGGTAATTGATAGTCTTACTGATAAAAAAAGTAATGCTTACAACTACATATATTCCCGGATGAGGTAGCCAGAGGCATAGGCCATTAATGTCCTAATGCTGAATGTAACAGTCTACTAGTACACATACTTATAAATAATATAAAAACACCCACACCGACACAAACATACATAATCATGAATATAAATGTTTGTATTGTGCGGGAATAGGGTTAAATATTTGCAATGTATTTTCTATTCTCATATTATTATCTGTATGTATATATTTTTATTGATAATTGAATACGCAAAAGAGAAACGGAAAATTGTATAAAATACTATTAATAAATTAATTTTCTTCTAAGAGCGTACTAGGCACAATATTTTTAATGGTTAGAAAATGCCATTAAGAAGCGTACTTTCTCAGTGAAAGGTACTCAGTTTCGTTACAATAATCGACGTTTGAGAAACTGCCAGCCTTTTATGTTGTGTTTATCAGTCAGCCAAGCACTAAGTAGGGTCAAAGTCTGGAATTAATTACTGAACCACTAAGTTCCTACCTAACATTGTAAATACAACTTAAGTAAGCCTGACTACACAGCGAGGCAGCGCTGCTAATATATTAGTAACTCATGGATGTATTATGAGATTTATTTTAAATCAGGAAATAGATTTTAGTATTTTCAATTCCGTTTTTATATTACACTTATTTGTCCACTATTTATAAACTTTTTTTTTGTATAACTTAGAATGGCAAACAAGCTGACGACCCATCTGATGGAGAGTGGTAACCGTCACCTATAGACATGAGCAGTGCCATGAGCATAACAGAGTATACTGTTTCGCCCATGATACCCCCCATGCGTTGCCATTCCTGGAGACTCAGGTGTTATTCCTCTGTACCCTGTAAATTCACGCCATATCACGCCCTTCAAACCAAAACACAGCCATGCAAACACAACTGCTTCATGGTAGAAACACGAATAGGACAAAGGTATCCAAGCAATCGACTTTTGTATAAAGTCTCTGGTACTTACTTCTGATGTAGTCTGCAGAGTATATTATATTTACATTTGGCATGTCCTGAACGATTACGTGACAAATCGGGACGCTTTATTTAGTTTCAGACGTGTATGTTGGAGGACTGGTAATATAATAAGATAGATGTTGTGTTAGTGTTATTAAAGAACTGTATTAAATGTACTTTCATTGAATTATTACTGTACTTCAATGAAAGCAAATAACAGTGTGTGTAGAGTGTGTATAGATAGAGACCGTCTGTGGTCTAATAGCAAATGTCGAATTGGTTCTCATGAAGTGATTCTGGACCAGGGTTCAAAATAATTCTCTCGGTACTCGTGGGTGGCGGATATTGGAATGGAAATTAATCCAAAATCACGGCGTGTCATGTTCCGCTGCCTTCTCGACGGGCACTCGAGCGGACGCGGGGCGCCGCTGCCGCCGCGAGACTGCACCCTCACGACCCTTGTTACGTAAGCAATATCATCCACTACACTCGCCGCACACTACACTATTGCATAATCTATTATGTAAATGACTAACCCGTATTAAAAATTATGAAAGTTACCTAGTTATTTCTGTATCATGGTATCCTTGTATGTATGCGGTTCGCAAAT
This sequence comes from Galleria mellonella, assembly GCF_026898425.1. NCBI lineage: Eukaryota > Metazoa > Arthropoda > Insecta > Lepidoptera > Pyralidae > Galleria > Galleria mellonella. The sequence goes on from NW_026442153.1 coordinate 34,446, forward strand.
TTATTGGATAGCACAAAGGATGTTCAGCTATTTAAATTTTGAAAGAACTCGTAACCTGAAATGGGAAAGAAGTTGATGGTAGGGGTGGGTAACGTAAAGCAATACCTAGATATTTTACTTCCAATATTTATATAATGGCCCATTAACGAATATATCAAATGTTTGTTATCCAATATTTATTGTTGAAATAAAGAAGCCAATCGAAATTGATATAGATATTCGGCCGGTATGGGCGATGTCGAAATGCGTAGAGACATTTTTTCCACCATCAATGTCCAAAAGAACCCAATATATAGATATCGGAGCGGTACCAGTTACCATACCCATTGCTTAGCTGACGGTCGATCTGATGGAAAATTATAATCGTCGCCTTAATTCACACAACACGTTTCAATAAATTCAGCTTGTTGAAAAAAGAAACTGCTGAGTTTTTTGTCCGTTTTTCTTAGCTGGAATTACATTCCGAACTGGGAGGTAGAATATATATGTTGCTTAAATAAAAAATATTTCTTTGAGTTAATTTTTTTTATACAACTTAGAATGGCAAACAAGCTGACGGCCCACCTGATGGAAAGTGGTAACCGTCGTCTATAGACTTGAGCAGTACCATGGATATAACAAAGTATACTGTTTCGCACATGATACCTCCCCCCCCTCGCGTTGCCATTCCTGAGGACTCAGGTGTTATTCCTCTGTACCCTGTAAATTCACTGCCATATTCCACCATTCAAACCGAAACACAGCCATGCAAATACAACTGCTTCACAGTTGAAACACGAATAGGAGAGAGGTACCCAAGCAAACGACTTTTGTACAAAGTCTCCCTCTGGTTATACATGGTCTGTTAATATATGAACAACTCTGTGGAGATTACAGAATACACTGTGAGGCTTACGTTATTCTTCATATGTTGCTATTCCATCGACTCAGATATTTTGCTATTTGTGAAAAGATTGGTGTATTTAACTAACTTATGCTTTGGTGAACGAATGATCATTTTTATTAAGTTGACAAATTGTATTGTCTCTTTTAGAAATTCAACAGGTATTTACAAATATATTTAGATGCTAAAAGAATAGAAGTAAACGCGCGTTTGAATTGAGATTTATCATTAGGAGTACATAACTGGCACGAGGAGGCAGATGTGATGGGTGGCCCGCTCGGCTCGCGGTGCGAAGGCGCGGCGGCGCACCTCTCGCCTCGCACGCGTGTACTTCACAAATCATTTATCCCGTACCGTTGGCGCGGCGCCAGTCGCCGTATCGTCCTCTAAAGCAGTTACCGTCGTTACGCCCATTATGCCACTGTATTCTACCATAATATATTTACGGTTTTCTCTCACACGGAACTTGATATATTTTGTACTTGTAATAAATAGTATGCCCATAACTAAAGGTTTATATTATATTAATGTCAACACACGAGCCGCTACGGTATGTAGCCGATTTTGCTTCGTAAAAAAGAACTGTTTTAATCGTGACAAATTTAGTATTGTCTCGTGACTACGTCCAAACACATTCTGTTACAGCATACATTAGTGACAAGACTAATAACTTATTAATCATTGATAAAACATTAATAAATAAGTGTAGAATATATATTAAAATGTTATAAAGACACGATATCTTTTTATTGTATTATAAATTATAAGTTTTTTCATCGGTTATAAAAAAACCATAATTTAACCAATAGTTCATGGAACGGCATTCACGTTGCATCGCGTAACAGGATCATTATCTATATAAAATGGCAACATTTTACTCTTCGTCTCGAGATTATTTCGAAATACATTTCGATTTGTGTTGAAAATACGTGATTCGAGAAACTATTTTCGAATTTTGAGATTTTATAATAGAGAATGAAATGAGAATTAGCCTCCAGGATGCATTTTCAGAGCAAATATAGTATTAAATATATTTATGATATTTTTTGTATACGCACCTACATCTCTATATTTTCGGAACACTTGTTATTGCTCGGGCCACTGCTTTCATTTAGTCAATTTCACAATTTGTTAGCAGAAAGTTCAAATCATTAAAGCAAAATTGATCCTAAACAACTTAAATTCATCATAAATAGGCATATTGCATAAATTAACCTTTCAAAACAGAAAACACGAAATTATTAACATAATGTACGTATTATTGTTAAGTTTTAAAATTGTTTAGATCCTTGTCCGAAGAGTCGATGGCCGCGGGCGAGGCAGCGCCCCCGTCGAATATGCGTGTATATGATAACATTTGTTCCAATAAAAAGCAATCGTATATCGTGGAAATATATAATTAACTACCCGTTTATATAGATAAAGTTAAAATCGAAAGTAACGAAGTAAATGTGATCCAAATTTAGAAATCTTATATTTAGGATATTGTTTTTATTACTCAATGGCTATTATGGTTGTTGACATGCCACAATAATGCATAATGATAGTACTGTATATATAACTCAAGAAGGCAGAGTATGGCAGAACTGCTCGTACTTAATATATTTATGCTCACACATTGAACAGAGTCAATACATACGAGTACAATATAAATAGTCCATGCTCGGTACTGGCGCTACCTAGTTACGACATCTGGTGCAGGCACACTACCAGGTGCTTGAAGCAGATAACTATTATTAGAAATATTAATATTGTACAATATGAAGTCTTGCCACTACTTTTATCTATCGATCTTTTATTCCAGGAATTTCTTTGCTTTTCATCCTTGTTTCAGGAATCTACTAAGTATTTCTATGTTACTTATAAAAATATTTCCGAGAACGTGAAATATCGGGATTTACGCGTTAGAACTAGCGATATATACCTAGTTCTAGTAGGTCCTCCATATTTCTGGCGACACGTATGTAACGTTTACTGCACGTCTGTTTTTTATTTTTATCGTGGCGTAAAGATTTGTACATAAGCAGGTTTGTAGAGATAGTACCTAGTATTTGAAATGGCCCCTTAATATTGAGCTCTTGTTGGCTTTCCACGAAGCCGAGGATTCCTATTTAGATTCTAGCCGCACCATATCACCTCGAATAGGTGAACCTACACGAACACGGGCGCAAATGTGTGCCGGTGCCTGTACGACTGTCTCTTCGTATTGGCAGCGATTCCCTCGTTATTGATTTCAAAATGAATCGGGTTTACGGGTCGATTAGTTTTGAAAACTTTATAGAATTAGGTACAACATGGCGGCTGCCCACAATGAGTGTACACAGGTGACATATTTCATCAAATTCACAAAATTCTTTGCTTAATGTAACACATGTGTATTATATTTATGTTATTGATTTATCTACTAGATAGATGAGTTTCATTTTGTTGGTATTAATACTCAGCAAACTATAGTTCAGTTATATTATTAGTTTGAAAGTATGGTAGGCTGCTTAATTCTGCAAATGCAGATTGTGTTCTTTGTTTGTTTACTACTAGATTAACTGCCTTGGTTGTTATCATACAGGTCTTTAACTGTGTGATGGTCAGCGGTTTGACCAAACACACTTCTTTGGATACTTGTAAGACAAAGACGAAGCATCTACGGGTATATACTCGTACTTAAACTTTGTGAACCACTTTTGGAGTTATTCGATCTTTATTTTAAAAACACAAAAGAGCTCTTAAATTCAGTTCATGCCCTACTATTTCTCTGTAAGATAAACTCCTTGATAAATAGCGATTTAACTAATATTAATTCTGCATTGGGAATAAAAATTGGTGTAGTAAGTTGCATTCTAGCTTTACTTTAACATTCTAAACAATCGATCAATCTTTACTTTAGTTAAAATTTAGATGCTTGATTCAAGCTGCGACTGTCTGTGAACATCTTTGGGATGGTATATAATACAAGGTGCAGGGACGGGAAGGAAGCAATGCGGCGTCCAACGAGGCGAGTTGCGGGTTCACTACACAACATCGGAAATAAATTTGCATCTCACACAATCAAGAAGCAGTTTGTTGCGAGAGCCACCCCCTCGGTCTCGCTGACACACCACACCGTATACCGTGCGTAGCTCTATTTGTTCACACTTTTACATTATGAACAAAAACAGACATAAAAAATTGATCTTTTATTAACATTGCTCGTTTTGTTTTATATATTATTACCATAGCTAAGCGCAGCTAAGTGGTAATGGCTAAAAAGAAGCCATGTAGTATATTTGAAAAAAGAAAAAGAATTATTTGAATTTTTTCGAACCATTCTTGTATCTTTTTATGTTATGTTTAATAACTACAAATTTAGTATGTAAATAAATGTAAAAACACTAGTGGAACTATATAAGTGGTATTATTTTGGAGTACGTCGTCTACTAAGAGTATTGCTAGGAAGCTAGTTGGACCTATAGAGCGATTATCATAAAAACACATTATTCAAACTATAAGCAAATTGTTAAACTCTAGAACTAATCTATTTGAAGTCTTTGATTTATTGATCAGCCAGAAATGTTTTTAGTAATGTATCTCTGTTTACGGTCAATAACTAATTACAAGTAATTGGTATGTTAAAAGACATCGTTGTAAATAAATATGGACAAGATGTGTAAGCACCAGTAGATAGGTCAGCGTGGGGCGGCCTAGTGCCGTGTTGACCTAGAATTAGTCACTGGTCACGAACTCAATTGGTTTGTGTTTGTGGAGTGATTGCTTGATGTTCCAGCTCGCCATGTAAACTGGTGTTGAGCAAGTAAATATTTGCACGAGCAGCCGTAAAACGCCGTATGTCATGAGTGCATCCAGTGCAGGTGCACTTACGGACGTGACGTAAATTGCACAGGTCTTTTTAGGCCTTCGAAAAGGGCTTAGGTGGGGGCCTCGAGGCGAGCTTCTGCCTCGGCTTCATTACCGGGGGCGACTATTCTCGGGTTTCTGGCCTTAGTGTATTCAGGACTGATATCTTGGAAAAAACAGGTCTTGAAAAATGAGGTTCTGGACCCTCTTCGTCTCTCTTAATGATGATCAAATATGTATTTTTTCAATATTTGTTACAATTTGTTTACGATATTCATGTTTAAATAAAAAATTTGATGAACCTCGCCATTATCTTTTGTTTTATTTTTAATTAACTTTAATTCAAGTAATATGAATTGTAAAAATAATAAAATTCAATGTTTTTATTAATTTGATGCCATTTCACAGTTTAATAATTTGTAATAATAATACATTTTTTATTTAATTTTTAATAATTTTGTTTGATTATACAATTAATTGTGTAATAATTTAATTCTATTTTAATATTTTATAAACATAAAGCATGCTGTGGTTATCTCTAAGTTTAAGAACAATTAGCTGTAATTCACTAGTGTATTGTATTGAAATGTTTCGCTGTATCTTGTGTTGGTGATCCTAAATAAATATTAAATAAATGTAACTGTATAATCCGTGCGTCCGTAACTATGGAAACAACAAAATTACTCCTCAGGTTGACAACTAGATAGAGTTGTTATTTTAGTATGTGTGTGCTACAACGCGACATTAAGATTCCTAACCTGTGTATGTAAGCTCAGGAATATATTGAAAATAATAATAATAAATCTCATCTGGTACAGTACAAGGGTGTATTTATTTATTTAAAATTAACCTAAATTATAACGTACCTATACACGTGGATGTGATTAAGTGTTTGTTCAGTAACTAACCGGGATATTTGAAAAATTACGTATTATTGCGAGAGTGTCTACGTGTAAACAAATACCGGGAGCGGGCGCTATCTGCTTTCCCCTCAAAGCAATACACTGCTTAGTACAATACCGTATCTTTTATAGCACTAATACAATTACTGACAATCTAGATACGGTTACAGACGAACTGATATATATTTGCAGGCGATGAATGGTGGGAGGGCATAATGAATTAGAAATTATAATAAATTAGGATATGTGAACTAGGTAATTATGAATAAAAAAAAAATAATAATGCAAAAAAGCGGCTTAAATAGCAATAAAATTAATAAAAGTCCTTTTAGAATTACTGACGACGTCACGTGACATACACAATTACAAGCACGTTGAGAACCGCCTCAACTTTATAAGTCGCTTAAAAAAAAATCAAAGAAACGCGTGAAATTACATTCTATACGGAAATGAGAGAAACTCGCAAAAGAGTAATGTACTTCATGATCGTATTCTGGAATCATTTCCCGGAACGTCGTTACAGTGCGTCGAGCGGCGAGTCGAGACCGTCTAAGGAGACACGACTCCACATGGAAATGATTGCTGCTTTTAATTCATTTTCATTTGGTGGCATTATACCTATTTCATTTTAATAGTGTATTCATCAAGTGTCAACAATGAATCACGGTGAAGTCCGAATACAGCCATTACCCGCAACTTTCACTAATTGTTACTCGTATTTGTAGTGGAGTATGTAAGGGGAGATACCAGGTGCGACGTATGTATTTGCAATTTATATCATCATAATTTCAGCCATTATCCGTCCACTGATGGACATAGGGAGGCCATAGACTGCCATAAAGAACGGTCTTGAGCCACCTGCATCCACTGACTCTGCAATGTATTTGAGGTCGTCACTTCATCTAGTAGGGAGGGGAGTCGTCCTACACTGTGTTTGTTCGTACGGGGTCACCACTCAAGAACGAAGAAGGTCCTTCTTTGAGCTATGTGACTATGTCTCTGTGCCTGTGCTTACGCGGGCCGCTCGCTTTGCGGTCGCGGCTACGCGGCGTACCGTGCTGACTATCGGTCAAGTTAATACAGCGTTCATTACATCACTAATGCAGCGACTGATCGCCGTCATAGCGTGCCGCGGTGTAACGCACCGATATCGCATGTGCCGCTGCTCACAGCTAACGCTTTGTACGTGCGACGCACACCGCGCCAATTGAATAGCTGATTGCGTGATCTGTTTACATAACGGCTGCCTAACCATTGTTACAGTATTGACACTGAACGCATTCTGTTAAGATCATGTACACATAGGAAATGATTGTTTTTTTATTTTTTGTAGAAATTTTTGCATGCGATTCACTTGATGGTAAGTGACTACCGCCGCCCATGATCACTCACAACACCAGAGGCATTGCAGGTGTGCTGCCGACCTCTTAAAAAGGAATATGCTCTTTTCTTGAAGGTTATGTTGTCGTATTGAAATACTGTTGCTGGAAGTTGATTCCAAAGAGTTGTTGTGCGTGGAAGAAAGTGCTCTGAAAAACGAACGGTGGAAAACCGCCACTCGTCCAGATGGTTAGGATGAAACTTTAGTTTATGGCGGTGAAATTTACTGCAGTCTTGGAGTAATTTTTTTTTTAAATCATGGTAATAAGTAAATAAAAAAATAATGCTTGATTTTCGTAAGTAAATAGGTAGTTCAAGTAATAAATAGTACCAAAGTTATTATAAATAAATAGACAATCGTTTTGTATATATTCAGTAAAAATTGGTATAAGGTACATGCATTTTGATTTCTATTCACAAATACTACTGGTATATTATATATGTATCTTCGTAGCTCCCTTATGAAGGAGGCAGGGAGGATCGAATATCAAACGTGTCTCTCATCGGATTTCATACCTTGTTTCACGTTTATACCCCAAATATGGAAAATCCGATTTTGTTGTATTCTCCATCAGACGGTAATAAGATAACGTATCCTGGCCTCCCATGGTACATTAATTTTTTCTACTTTTTACAAATTTTTTCGTTCATTTCAGTGCTATTTTAAACTTTTTGATTTATTTCACCAAATTTTCCCAATTATTCCCTTTTTATTTTATCAGAATCAGTCGAGCGATTGTGTCGAGAACAACGGTGCAGTTGAATGACAATGGGCACAGCGGCGGCGAGTGTCGGCCGCCAGGGGGCGCTCGACGAGCGGCTGCGTCCGGGCGGCGATACGAGCACGGCCGCTAGTGTTTGGTTATCATTTGTCATTGATTGCTGCCGCCAGCTCTACGGACATTTTGCAGCTTTTATTGGAGATTTGTGACCCAGGTGGTGCACTGCTGCGGTGCACGGGACTGCAATACCACAGAGACATAAAATGTAATAGTTGCATACACATGCCATAGGTGCGTGAGCATGCACATGCACATGTACGCATGGGCGCGCACACGCACATACACACAAAAACTCACACACTGCACTTACTTGGTGTCGGCCCGTAAGTGCAGTATACGCAAAGTAGCGTATATACCAGCTAACGCTGAGTAATCAAGTTTACATAAAAATAATAATAATAATTTATTTACAGTTTGATTTTTAATGTGCAGTATGTTTCGCCATATTTAATAGCTTGCAAATGTTTATAAGTAGTATCCATCAAACATAATGAATCCGTTACATCCGTTTATGTCACTCGTATTACGTATCCATGGAGCCGACTGCAATGTTATCATCATTATATTCATATTAAATATTTAATTTATAATGTTTCGCATGATTTATAATTATTACACGAATATTAAATATATTTTTATAAAGATAAACTATTAAAGCTTAAGTACAAAGACAATCTAGGTATCTGTACCTAACAGGATATGTAGTGGGGAAAGGGATTGTTAACAATGGAGTTTGACAGCCCCATTGCTAGCAATATGCCCTATTAGGTCGACCTCTACGTGGTTCCCCCTGGAAACCATCGTGAACAATTCTTGTTGAATTCGTCACGATGGGCCAACTGACCTGCTTTATCCTCACCTATCGTCCTTAACTGGTGCCTCGCCAGCGTATCCCGATAGCGCAGGCGGGGTTGCCATTTAATTATCACCCATTAAAAAAAACAGGATATGTATGTTTCTCAGTTGACAAGTCAATTGAAAAATAATACGTGAATACAAACAGGACAGACTTGACACGGCTCATATGTTTTTTTTTTAATTTGAACGATAGTTACGAGAAGCTTGCTGTGATCAACGATGTAACGTTCTTAGTGTGGTGCAGCGCAGCAGACAGCGAGGCGCCGTGTCGCCGCCGCGTCGCCGCGTCGCCGCCGCGTCGTGAGCGACTGCCACGTAATTAATTCCATCGTTATGCAAATGGCCGTGCCTACTTCTGTTTCGTTTCGGCTGTTTAGCATTTCAATGCTGTAATTTTCCTCCAATTATGTAAATTAATTACTTCTGATCACCCTAATTGAGATAGGTCTATCCAACTGTTATTTAAATATTTGCGATATTACTTTTCACTTTTCGCGGCCGTTATACCTTCACAATACAATTAACAGTTCAAGTTCAGCAATAACTTCTGAACTCGCGTAAGTTACCTGCTTTTGGTAATTTTCTTAATATTTAGCAAAACAATGCGATTATGCAATCTTTAAGAAAAATAGCTATGAATAAACCTGTCAAGTAAAAAAGTCAAGCAGTAAAGTTTGACGTCGAGTACAGTAAGACAATAATTACGTCACGGCATTGTCGCATGCAGGGCGGGCGGGGGACGCGGGCGGGGCGCGGGGGTGGTACGTCCGAGCCGTAATTACAGCTGCAATCGGAATCGCAATCTATCCAGCGGGACCTGTCGCTCCCCCCCCCCCCTCGCGTCCTCCACCATATCGGCCCACACCTCTGCGGCCTCACGAGCGCCGAGGCTGTCAATGCAGCCAGACGTCTTATCAAATAGTGATACTAGCGGAAAATTGCTTAGGAAATACATATTGCAACATTTGAAGAGACGAACTTCTTCTTATACAAATATTGTTTAATTTATTATTTTAAGTAAATTCAAAAGCAACTTCAAATTTTAACACAACAAATCAGTCTATTGGCATTGAGGTGTATTCATAAAATATATTATGTAATATACATACGTTGACAACATCGACAGATTTCTAACTCGATAATAACGGATATCTTGCCGATCTTGACACGAGTGTAACGCTATAATTCTGATAATTTGACACACAATGAGGTTAATTTGAACGAGACGTTTCCGAGTAGCGCATTGATGTTGTCACGCGTCATACATCGTTGTTCAGCAAGCGCTCTAGTCGCCCGTGCGATATACAAGTACTACGGTGCGGGAGCGATTTGCAACTTTCTCAATTTCCTCTCAGTCGCTGGAGTTGGTGTTTGGAATTCACAGCTCTCTCATGTCTCTCATGAGTATTGCAGCTAAAGAGTTTAAAAGTTTCAGCGTCACTTTGCAAGGAAATGGTGCATGCGACCTTTCTATTTTGTTGTACGAATACTGAAAATATATATCGTAATAGGTACTGTCTATATCAAGGGAAGTAACGATTTTTTTTATTTAAACATATGAATGGGTGTTTTTTTTTGTTAATACGCAATGTTGACTCAACGATCGTTCTTTTTTTTATAATACAGAGGGAAAACGAGCTGCGGTTCACCTGATGGTAAGTGACTACCGCCGCCCGTGATTACTCGCAACACTAGAGGCACTACAGGTGTGCTGCTGGTCTTTTAAAAATTATTTTAAAAATTACTATTGTACCCGCAGACCGTTACAGTGATTTCTGTAAACAATGTAATGAAATTTGATTATCGACGCACGCGTGTTTTCTCGCGATTTGGCGACGTCTTTCTTAGCTCGAAAGTAAATGGAGTGTAAATTCATACTTGACAAAATTCAAAGATTGGCTTCATGACCTTGACGTTTCTGAAGTTTTCATACGAGTTCCTTCTAAAATTAGACACTCTCGTAATTCACGAAGACTTGTTATCAAAGTATAAGAAACATTGGTTAAAAATATATGTAAAGTTTGTCCTTTAGTTCTATTTCTGTATTGTATAAATTTCCTTTAGTTTTCTTTTCAGCTTCCGAATAGAAATTTGAATCGGGATATTATGGCAAGGTTGTGTGAAGGCAACGTGACTCGTCTCAACGGGAAACTGGAGCTTGGTCGCGAATAATAGTTTTGTTTATATATATATATATATATATATATATATATATATATATATATATATTGCTTAACATAAACCCTTCCTCCCCATAGACTGACTTTCTATTGACTTCTTGCAATGCATTTGAAGTCATCACTTTATATAGTGGGGGGTCATCTTACACTGCGTTTGCCCATACGAAGTCACCACTTAAGAACCTTTCTTCCCCATCGGTGGTCGGTTCTTAGAGCTACGTGACCAGCCTATTGCTACTTCAGTTTATTTTCCTCCAGACTATGTTGGCCACTTTGGTTCTTTTGCGAATATTCTTATTTCGGATACGGACGGTTACTCAAGCAAGTAGTAATATATAAACTCTGTTGTATTGTTTATATCCTCATATTGTGGGCCGTTAGTTTGTCTTTCTCGGTAATATAAAAAAAATATCATCCGCTAAATTTCTTGTTACTCTGATATATGTATGGTAGATAAACAAATTATATATCAGAATATAACATAATATCTTGTTGTCCTTATTCTTATCTATCTATGCACGGCTTGTATAATGCTCTCTTAAAAGGACGGACCAAATATATGTTTGTTTTAATATGTATAAATTATTTAATCTATTTGATAAGAATCAATAGTATCCGAAGAGAAAGCTTGCGTGATGCGTCCAATTTTAGAGCGCGGCGGCTTCTGGGTGACCCGGCTACTGAGCGGCATGCGAGACGATTGCGCGTCGCTTGCGTGTCGAGTGCGTGTCGGCTGCGTGCCGGCAGCGGGCCGGCTGCGGGCTATCGAGCACCGAGACCGCCGCAGCCCGCCCGGTACGCACACATTAGTCGGCTCATTTAGCTTTTTTGTCTACAAACGGGGAGCAATGAACACTCCTCTCTGCAGTTTTTGCTCCGCACCACATCGCTCGCGAGAGCAGCGTTGAATATTTCATTCCCATTCGGAGGTGACGACACGGTTTAGAGTGGCGCTCGCAAATAACGGCAAATGTGAAATGTGAATTGATGTTGAATGTATTACGCAAACAATAATAGTATTCATAGGGATATGAAAACTGTGACTGTTGAAGAAGATAGGTAATTAATTATCTATAAAACCATTTCATGGTCGAGTATGAAAAATATCTGTATGTATTATATTAATATACCTGAGGATTTGTGATAGTACGTAACAAATGTTGTATTATAATTTAGGAGAATAATCAGTTCAGTTAGGAACATAGTTTCAGACAAACCGAGCAACCCGCCACATCGGTATGCGGTGTCGAACGGTAATGCTCTTAGACATCATTAGAGCGGTAATGAGGTCGCAGCGAGACCGTCGGGACCGCGGCCCTGCCTCGTTACCCATTGAAATATAGTAGTGCTAAAAAATGCAAGAGACAATCCACTTGCATATACATATTTGCTGTAATCTAGTTCTAAAGGACTTTTTGGTCTAACTGGGTCTATCTAATACTTATAAAGTTTAGGGTTTTCTGCTTGGTACGTTATTGCGAGGGAACAATAGAATGGATTTAAATTACGTTAGTTATAATTATAAATGAACAAGTAAGAAATTAATTGATTCGTGAACCAATATGACCCGGGGCATGACACGGTGCGGGTAGCAGCTGATATCTTGCTAATTTCTATGTTCATAATGGATTCTTTTCCAATATCAAATGTTTTGGTGAATCTATAAGCCACTAATTTTTGTAGATTTTTCTATAGTGCTATGACCTATAATGTGCTATCATATAGATGAATTTGCGAGAACTACTGGCTAAATAATATAAAACTGAGTGTAGTTCCTAGTAAATCCATTAAAGACATATTAATCCGCGCACACTTTAAATGACTGCTCTTTAAACAGCTATAGAGGGATTGTAACTACTGGAGATGAAGTAAATAGTTTATGAGCGCTTAAACGAGCGTTACAGCGCTTTAAACACCCGCTGGGGAGACAATAAAGCAAATTATTCATCGAAAACCGGCGCGTAATTAAAGAGAAATTAGGAGCATACTCGAGCCGACCGTAGCGGCGGCGAGCGGCGCGGCGCGACGCGGCGCTGCGTGCTCCGAGCGGCCTCTACTCCTGGCACATTAATCTACGAATTAATGTAGCATCACATTCATTCGTGGATTAATGTGGACGACAACGGCGACCTAGGCTCGCTATCAATATCATTAATTATTTAACGAATCTGTTCCGAGAAATTGCGTCAGTGGCGTGCGGCGCGATCACTTCCTCGTTGCTTATCTTCTCCTTTGTAACTTCTTGGCGCTTTAGCGGCCTAACCAACTGTCATGACATTTTGTATTCACGTACTGTTTGGTGTAGAGAAAGACACGTGTTAAAATTTGCCGTCATTTACGTTGTGACATTTCTAGGATTAACAATAAATTCTAAATTGACATGGAAAGAACAAATAGAAAAGGTATGTGCAAAGATTAAAAGATTCCCTTTTGCACTCTATAAATTAACCAAGATAGCCAATAAAAATTCTGCTATTACAGCATATTTTTCATATGTTGAATCCATGATTAGATATGGGTTGCTACTTTGGGGTAATGGCGTTGATATTGGGAAAATTCTAGTTGCGCAAAAAAGTTGCATACGTGCTATATGTAATATTGCACCTGATGTTTCTTGTAGGCCTTATTTTAAGTCTCTGAATATATTACCTGTTCCCAGTCTGTATATACTTGAAGCGGGTATATTTGTTAAATTGAATAAGCACATGTTTACAGAAGCAAAAGAGCAAATACAAAGAAGCGCAAGATACCCTAAAAAACTAGTGACCAATACAATTCCTAAAACTAGCCGTTTATTAAGAAATTCCTATATGATGTGTTTGAAAATCTTTAACAATATACCTACGGATATAAAGGAACTTCCATTAAATAAATTTAAAATTTTACTCTGTTGACGAATTTTTCAAGAAAGAATAGATAAATATCTAATATAGTTGTCGATGCATAAATTAAATTAATCAATTCCTATCAAAATGTAACATTTGCATGCTATTCTGTAATGGCTAAATAGGCACGAAACTTTATGTAATATAAGACCACTGATACCTACCCTATTTAAAGCAAATAAATTTATTATTATTATTATTATTATTATTATTATCAATACGTCCTGGACACGTAGTGGAAGTAGCGGATGCAATAAAACCATAAAGACGTTATTTAAAGATGAAGATTGAAGTAACCTATATACGCATAGTGTATTGGTATATTTAATAATTAATGGCAAACAAGCTGACGGCCCACCTGATGGAAAGTGGTAACCGCCGCCTATAGACATGAGCAGTACCATGTACATAATAGAGTATACTGTTTCGCTCGCGATACCCTCCATACGTTACCTATCCTGTGGACTAAGGTGTTATTTCTCTGTATCACATAAACATCTATAAAGCCGAACTGCGGTTGCCAAGCGCGGCAACTACTATCAAAAGTCCCAAGGGGATGGCTTACGTTCAGCAGTAGATAGTTATAGCCTGATATGATGATGTAGATTAAAAATCTATCAAAGGAGTTAATTAACAGTAATATAGATTACAGAAATGAAAAAGAAGAGAAATGGATCTATTCTAAATACCCACACATTAATGCAATACTGCATTAGCTATAGACGATAGCTGCAGGAGGAGAGCCGATATAGCACCTCTGTAAACATGATCGGAAACAAATCCAATTGTAAGTTGCTCCGTTAAAATGGCGTGTCAACTCGTAGCCGACTTTGGTAAAAATAAAACGTCCAAATATCGTAGAAGTTAAGAACCTTTCGGTGCAAGTTTTGTCTGTAGTTCCATTTTCCACTTGACTTCAAGAAGAAGGAAGTTGTCAAGCCGTCTGTACTTTTTTGCATGTCATATGTTAACTTCTTTAATTCTAAACTGATCTGTGGTATATCAATATTATATTTTTTTTTTTTTAAATTTAAAAATGAATTAGTATAGTTCTGTAGCAACTAGGTCACTACAATACTATTGCAGTTTTCATTATGGGAATCGGAGTCCGATTACAGCGGTAGTGTGAAATATTCCTTTCTATATGTACGTAGGTCGGTACAAGTCGAACTTTCACATGTGGGCTGTTACGAGAGCACTGAATGTGCAATATTTCCAACATATTGTAATAACACCCGTACTCGAGACGGGAGCCGCAACTCTATGTCTCGAGCGGAGAGTCTTATTTCGCGGTGATTCCGCACTTCGCCAGTAGTGCTCTAAAACGGATTCGTAATACAATATTTCTTTTCCAGTTCGGATGAGAAATTCTCGCGGCGGTGCGAACTATTCATGCAGCCGGCGGCAGAATTTATAGTGAAATTTTTAATTTCAACTCTGAGGAACGATTTCAAATATTTGAACGGGGTCGGACACTTGGATGTGGGGCTTTTAATTCGTAGCATTTGTTTGAGTGTTAAATGTACAGCTCGCTCGACTTGTTAGCTGCCGGCGCCGCCATTAACGAAGCCACTCTTCCATTTGGGCGCCGCGCGCGTCGCGCCTCGCGCCGCGCGCTGAGCGCCGCGTGGCTGGCTGTGCGAGCAGTAGGCGCAGGCAGCGGGCCGACATGTTTTTCCACTCGAGCGGAGCCCACGTTACAACTTTGATCATTCATTCGTTTTATAACTAACGGAGCGTGACCTCCTTTTTTCAGTTTGTATTCAAACATTTGTCGTGTGGCTTTTGCAAAGTCTCATGATTATATTTTATTGAAAAATTCAGTTAAATACATTTGAATGTGCCAGTGTTAGGGCGGCAGCGCGACGTAGGTACTGTTACTAGTACAGTACTAGTCCACCACCGTTCAACCAGCTAAAAACCGAGTGGTGACGAACTAGGACGAGTGGCGGTCTTCTACCGTGCGTTTTACAAGGCACTTTCTTCCACGCGTAACCATCAACTTTGGAATAAATTTTTAGCAGTAGTAATTCCTTTTTAAAAGGCTGGCAGCACACCTGCAATGCCATTGGTGTTGTGGGTGATTATGGGCAGCGGTAGTCACTTACCATCAGGTGAGCCGCATGCTCGTTTGCTATAATCTGTGACACTGTATTCGTCTCGAGAAAAACTTCCGGATAAACTTGGGTAAATTTCAGAAAAATAACGGCATAGTACCTTCCATTTTGTCAACCAATATACAGAATAAAATTGATCATTCGTAATTTGTCGTAAATATTTTACTGATAAAGGGGAAAGTTTTCAGTGCGGTTTCCCCAAAGATATACGAGTATGGGTAGGGAAATAATAAAAATTTAGAGTATCCATATAAAATTAACTCGCCATGTGGACCCGGCACAGAATGGGCCATCGCTTCTTTTCCCATGGGAGTCATAAGAGCCGACTAAAGGAATTTTATGGTCGACGGATGGACAGCAGCGTCCCTCTTAAATTATTACCAAAGTCTAACAACGGCTACCAACTTATTTGCTAAGCGCGGCAACTACTGGCAAAACCCCCAAGGGGAGACCTATGTTCAGTCATAATACAACAATTATGCTTATTTGAGTTTTCCATTGTATGTATTACCATAAACTGTTTCATGCCAGGCAGGGGTTCTGGTGACTGTGTGATACGGGTTCTTCGGATACCCAGTTGAGGCACCAGTTCTCCACAACTTTGATCTATCTATGGTATTATTTTAAGTGTTTTTTTTTTTATATAACTTAGAATGGCAAACAAGCTGACGGGCCACCTGATGGAAAGTGGTAACCGTCGCCTATAGACATGAGCAGTATCATGGATATAACAGAGTATACTGTTTCGCCCATGATACCCCCCATGCATTGCCATTCCTGAGGACTCAGGTGTTATTCCTCTGTATCGTGTAAATTCACGCCATATCCCACCTTTCAAACCGAAACACAGCCATGCAAACACAACTACTTCCCGGTAGAAACACGAATGGAACAGAGATCCCCTAGCAATCGACTTTTGTACCAAGTCTCCCTCTGGTGAAATCTGGTTTCATTGTATTTAAAAAAGTTGATAGTTGAGATAAAATAAATAAACATTATTATTATTATTAATAAAAAAAATATTCTAATTATAATGTGTCAGTTATAATTTATCTGGCAAATTTACAGTGTTTGTATTTGATAAATGAGTGTGTTCAGTGATTGTTTGCGTATAGTACACGTATGACACGCGGCCGCACGACGCGATCATCCCACAACTATTAGCTGCGGAGTGGTACCCTTTAATCACTATAATACGCCAAGATTTATTGGAGCGCGCTGTACGACCATTAGTTTTGCCATTAGCCGGGGACGTAGTGTTCGCAATTGATTTACAATTACTGTTCCTGGGAGCTCCGCCGCCGCCCGCTCTGCTAGCGCTTGATCCCGTATCTATAGCGGCACAGGCCTATTGCTACGTTTGTCACATCGAAGATAGAGTAAAATTTAACACTTGGTTCAGCAAAAAAAGAAACAGTTTCCATTTTGATATGATAAATGTAAAACCAACACGTATATAAGGTTGTCTGTAAGAGATTGCCCTAGCGATAAGACCGTCTTTTGTACCTTTATGTGTATATTTCAATGTGTATTTATGTTACTGTATTTCACTTGTCAATAAATAAATAATAAATAAATATTAAACCAACACGTATATAATTTAATTTTGGTGACTGCGTGATACGGGTTCTTCGAATACCCAGTTCAGGCACCAGTGCGCCACAACCTTGATGTATCTATGGTATTATTTTAAGTGTTTAATGAAACGCTTAAGTACAATGGTACCCAAAAAAGTGGATAGTTGAGATAAAATATAATAAATAAAAATTATTATTATAGTAATTTATTGAATAGTTACATCATAAATTTTATATTTAATTCATTAAATCATTATAGTTCTTGTTTAGCCATTCTGACAGGAAACTGATGCCTAATAAAAAAAAAATCTTTTCAATTACAAAATAATCTCAAAATTTGGCAAAGATAAAGCAATATATAATAACATGCACGACACACAGTCGAATTGAGAAACAAAGAACAAAGGATACGAGTAGAAATATACAATACTAAAAATAATACGCTTAAAATATTAGAGTGAAAACCGCTTGGTTATAGATAGTAATTTCTATGAATACCTTTGGAGGAGGGTGTTAGAAGTACTAAGTGACGCGGGCAGGGATCACTACTAACGTAGTGTCCTCCAGAACAGGTACGGTTCCCAGAAACTTTTAGAAGATGCACAATTTATTATAATGTACATTATAGATATGTCATTAAAATGAATATTTAGAAAGATATGATCATACTTTTACATTATTGAGTACAACACATTTGTACATGAAGACAGAATTGAGTCGATCCAAAAAAATTTTTTACGTCATATCACAAAAAAATATGCCAATAAACGTGTATTGACATGCTATGAGAATAGACTCAAACATTTTAACATGAAGAGTTTGGTTGCGCGTCGTAAAATTATTGATTTGATATATTTATATAAAATTGTAAATAATGAATTGGAGGGTAATTTATTGGAGTACATAAACCTGAGAGCCACTGAACACTCTTCTCGTACAACTAAACTCTTTTCTATACCGTTCGCAAAGAATAATGTGTCATATAATAATCCAATATACAGAATGTGCAAATTGTACAATGACATTGATTGTAAATCGGATATTGACATATTCTATCAGAAATTTTCATTGTATCGAAGCACTTTACATACATTGATAACCTAATAGTTTATAAGCATAGTTTGGTAGTTTTGTTTTTGATTCTTGTTTTGTATCTAGTTTTTATCATTAATTCTTTTTGTAGTAAAAATTAACCTATTCTGTTTCACCTCTGTGAATGTTGAGTACAACTATAATTGGATTGCAGACTTATAATGCTATTGTGGTATTCTATTGTTAAAAGATTTGTTTGTAATCTGTTGTTGTATCACAAAAATAAAAATAAAATAAAATAAAACACATAAAAACTAGTACGTTTATACGGCACTCAACAATAGTTTTAAATTATATATTTTTTAATGTAAAACAATAATTAATTTTATTACGCAACATTCATATGTAAATGTTATTCATGACTTGTTCGTGTGGCTCAGCCACCAGAGGGCGCTGGAGGTGACGCGGGACGGGCGGAGTGCGCCGGAAGTGCAAGTTTTCTGGCGGAAATAGTTAAACTACGGAATGAAACTGAACTGTAGCCGTTAACGTAAGCGTCGGTAACGAGACGCCCACAGCGATTTCAATTTATTTTTTTAATTCGTTTAAAATCTCTGTAGTGTATTCTATGCTTTTATGTTTATTTTTTTTATATATAAGTACCTTAAGGAGTATTTTATTGAATAATATTAAAATTAATAAAACAAATTGATTATAAGTACTAGTCAGTCAAGAATGCGAGCCAAGCCGAGATAAATAATTCCAGAAAAAAAAATATATAAACCGTTACGTATTGCGATATAATTAGTATTAAACAAAGATGGATTTCATTGTTTAACAAAGAGTTTCATTGTATTTGATTCATTATTGGCGGCGTCATAGCGTAACATGACTGAATACACGTATACAACAATCCATTGAACTGAGAATCTTCTAAAAATAGCAAAATAGCTTCGTAAAAATAGCGCCCAAGTTTCTTGAAATCTAATAAAATCTTTTACAGAATGTTTTTACCGGAAATATTTGTTCTATAAATGAAATTAATTCATTATTAGGATTATGAGCATTAACGGAGGATATCTAAAGTACTAGCACTGTGGTGCTACGCAGTGTAGACGTAGCTACGAGAATGCTACGCAGCTCAACAGTGCTACATTACGTAGCAGTATTACGTGCTACGAGTCTACGTTGTTTGGACTGTTTGGAATGAATTGAATTTAGGTATTTCATCGTCATGAAACTTTGTAAGAGATTTTTTTATATACAATGAAAGGGATTTTCGTTTATATTTTTTATGCGAATGTTGCTCGTTGTCTTCGTTTTGTTATTTATTAAAAAGGTTTGATATTAATTAAAATGAATCAGAATAAAATAAAATTACCAATAAAATCTTAACTTATGCATCAAAATGTTTTTTACAGCCATAATTTACCATTTTTTATAAGAATAAGTAATATATATGCACGAGTATATAACTATTTGGACGGCTGTTTTATAATGTAGGTATATATACATAGATATAGAAGCGACTTGAACGGGTAAGTGGGTCAAGGGCGTGCTCGACGGATGTACATCGATCAAAATGTCGATATAATGATGAGAACTCAAATTAGCCGCCCCCAAAATTTGAAAGCTTACATTACGGAAGTAGAAACAAACGAAGTGCGTTGCTGTTGAAGTAAGTGGTGATTCGTAATGTTTGTACAAATGTACTCGGTAAACGAGAAGGTTGTACTTATATAATTATTATTGTTATATCAGCCGTTACTGTCCACTGCTGAACATAGGCCTTCCCCATAAGGAGAGTTTTTGCCAGTAGTTGTCATGGTTGGCAGACGAGTTGCCAACCGCAATTAGACTATAGTGATGCCTCGACCATTAAGTACCTTAATGATGTATATACAAAGTTCCATCATAATTTACCAGAGGGAGACTTTGTACAAAAGTCGTTTGCTTGGGCACCTCTGTCCCATTCGTGTTTCTACCGTGAAGCAGTTGTATTTGGATTGTTGTGTTTTGGTTTGAAGGGGGGGATACGGTAGTGAATTTACAGAGTACAGAGGAATAAAACCTGAGTCCTCAGGAATGGCAACGCATGGGGAGTATCATGGGCGAAACAGTATACTCTGTTATGTCCATGGTACTGCTCATGTCTGTAGGCGACGATTACCACTTTTCCTAAGGTGGGCCGTTAGCTTATTTGCCATTCTAAGTTGCATATAAAAAAATTCTTCAAAACTTGACTCGATAGTGTAATTAGTAAGAGTATATCGTTGTAAGGTTATTATAACATGTCGCATGCTTCTGTACTCCTGGTACTTTACAAACGTTCCACCCATAGTTAAACTGAGGTGGACTACGGGTGAGACAAAATGGTGGTTACTTCAGTGGTGGTAGGCGGGCTGAGGTGGCTGTAAGCAAGATATTGTGCCCGCGTGTGTGATGTAAGGGAGCTATATAAACAACTTCAAGGTAGTGTGCGTCTATACATTAGTTAGAATTGATCGTACCGATGTTTGTTTAACAGAACACTCAGGCGGCCGGCGGCTAGCGGGCGGCGAACCTCAGTACTCGGTACGCAGCGGGCCATGCGTGATTGTTTGTACATTACTGTCGGCGCCGTGTAATCTGGTCTCGTGGAATTCATTAGCGGCTACAGCCGATTACTTGCCGAGTGCAATGTCCAGAATAAATTACATGCGTAATCGAAATAAACACGACAATTATTAATGAGACTCCTCGGCGCCGCGCCGCCCGCGCCGCCCGCGCCGTGCGGCCGTTCCGCTCGCGCTCGCCTCTCAACTCGGTATTGAATATTCATTCGGCGCTCGAACGCTTGAATATTACATGATATATTTCTTCATGTGCTGTTTTTGCATATGTCATTACATTTATCCCCCCCCCCCCCCTAGACCTGGCAATTAACATTGTCTACTTACTCTGTTACCTCTTTGCCCAGGCAGCTTGGCATACAATAGTATTCGAAATTTTCTTTCTTTTGTATTAACGTGAGTAGTGCGTTTTGTTAAGTTTTCTTTTACAATATTTTGAAAGCGATATCGAGTGATGGAGACTTGAGTTCAGAGTGAACATATTTTTATTTATCTATAAATGATGAATTGATTTTAACTTGATACTGATATGTGTGTCACGGACATGACACAAGGAAAATAAACGATAACGCCAAGTTGTCACTTTATATATGTAACTTATATTTAATATTTTTTACGAAATCAGAGAGCAGTGGTGGAGTTCAATACACGTATGGAAGGTAATTTTTTGTTTATGTTATTCACCAAGGTAGGTACTATTTTATTTCTAATGAAGCAGCAATGTTTCATGAATTCTATTTTGGTGAGACAGCCTAGAGGACAGCTTCAGCAGTGGCTATACACGAGTTGTATTGTAGTACATATATAATTAAAAGTCTAGGCTTTAACAGCGATAGGGTAACATTCACCGAGTGACACTTGTCGGATATGTTTTCATTAATGTTCCCCATTCTGGAATTAATTCAATCTGTTCCCGAGTATGAGTGAACTCATCGCTCAATTAAAAAGTCAAATGCGCCGCGAAACAGGCTCGTTGTATAGTTGCGAGCACTTGATGTTTGTACTCGCAGCGCGAACACTGAATAATGGCACTCGATCTAACCGAACGATGCACGTTATATTATTAATATAGTGTGTTTTTTTTTAATGGGTGAAGATGGAATGGTAACCTCGCTTGTGCTATCGGTATACGCTGGCGGGGCATCAGCGAAGGGTGACAGGTGAGGATGAAGGTGGGTCCGTTGGCTCATACTGAACAATTGAACAAGAATTAACTACAGTTTCCAGGAGAATCGCGTGGAGGTCGCCCTGATAGGGTGTATTGCTAGCAATGAGGTTATTAAATCTCATTATTAACAATCCCTTTTCCCTCCAGTAAATGAGTGTTTCATACGCGGGTTATAGCTGTTTGTTAATCTGCTTCCTAATATCTACTTATGCACCTTTATTTAAAATCTTTTCATTCGATTCAGCGAGTAACTAACATCGAAACATTTCCACAAACGTTCATACTTTAAATAATAAATATTAACAGAATATTATTACAACTTTTACATTTATAATTGCAAAAATTTAAACCATGCGAGGCCACCTGATGGAAAGTGGTAACCGTCGCCTATAGACATGAGCAGTAACATGGATATAATAGAGTATACTGCTTCGCCCATGATAATCCCTACGCGTTGCCATTCCTGAGGACTCAGGTTTTATGACTCTGTACTCTGTAAATTCACTGCCATATTCCACCCTTTAAACCGAAACACAGCCATGCAAACATAACTGCTTCACGGTAGAAATACAAATAGGACAGAGATGCCCAAGCAAACGAATTTTGTACAAATTCTCCCTCAGGTAAATATCTCTTGTATGTATTTATTATATATTTTTTTTAGTCAAATCAAAAGAGTAATTTTGTGTTAATATCATACAGATTTTAGTAGGAAATATTAAACCTTTAAAAAAAATAATTAAATTATTGTTTTTCATTCTAAAAAAATAGTGAACAAGTAACAGCATGATTCTACTTTCCTAGAGAAATTCTGTGTGCTGATGATAATTGTAATAGAGAGCAACATCTGTCAACATACATATAGCGAAAGAATAATAGCTAATTTTCATCACAATGTTGGCTATAAAAAAATCTTAATTCTTAAAAACCACAACAGGCACACGTGCTATGGATATTTCATATTGATAAATGTAAGAATTTGATACAATTAACGTAATTTACCAGGCACTCATACCTGTGACATGTTTATTAAAGCAATGCCTTATACAAGGGCATGTCAATGTACTGGCAATCATTGCCAGTACGACACTGGAGCTATACACGTATTGTTATGCTTGTGTACACGGGCCGTATACAGTTTTCTTTATTTGTATTGGGCAAACATCAAAGCGTAATTAATCAAGGCATGTGACGTGTGACATGTGCCGCGTCCCTGCCTTTATTGGTTGTTACAAACCGTTTTGAATAGGGCCCGATTAATGGACTGGGCTGCGACGGTCGATTGTTGTTAGGCTTGGAATATTTCACAAGTAGCGTGTGAAAAATCATACGTAATTAAAAATCACACTTCACAGATGTTATTTCTCTTCATATAGACTGTTATAAGAGTCTAAGTGCAAAATTTGTAGATTAGTCTTTGTGTACAGATTTGATTGTGAGTGGTGGCACTCGGTTAATAGTGAAATAAGGTCACAGTTAGTTGAGAGTTCATGGGTATCGACTGGACTGTATAGAGCGAGGGAATAAAGACACTACGTACTGATTAGAAAAATTATAATACAGATTTAATTTTCTATAACAAAGTAGCAAGTGTGATGCTTTTCGCAGGTCGACGTGACTGTGCGTATAAAAATAATATGAATAAAATGACTTTGAATGAATAATAGCAATCATTTCCATGCCTAGTTACAAATGGTTTTGAATAGGGCCCGATCAATGGAGTGGCCTGCGATTGTCGTCTGTCGTGAACTGTTACGGACGAGCTGTCTGATGGCAATCGGAGTCAAGTCCGCGGCCCTGCTGCGCGCAGGTTCACAATATTACAGATCATTTTTAGGGAGAAGCAGGAAATATTTTTTATTCAGGTGAACTTAATTTTAAGTATCTTTGAATAGTCATTTTTGGATGATCTACCGCCTAATGAGGAATGTAATTTCAGCGGAGACGAATGGGCTAGAAACTCGGTTGTTGCTTAATTCATTTAAAATTATTTAGGAGAGAAGGTTAATTCCTCCACTTATTCCTTATTATTTACAGTTACAGTTGTTGGTTTTAAAGAGCAAAAACCGACTCACAAAACATTGTACAACCAGTGGAAATATAAAAAGCAATTATTGTTAATGGCAAATTGAAAAGTTACAAACTACATAAAGTCAGCAATGTTTATGTCGTGTTGGTACATTGAAATTATGCTAATGACAGGAATATTAAGCAGTACGAGTACGTGGCTGGCCGCGCTCGCGGCGCGGCGGCGCGGCGGCGCTCGCGATGCGGCCAAATATTGTAAGCTGCAATAAATGGAATGTTAATAATACAATTTACGTATTTACAGTTTTGCTTATTGGCATTATTCACCGCGGACAATTGAATTCACCTTCACATTTATAGAGTTTCGGGTGTATTTATTTAGAAGTAACTGCTTTCTGCGGTTTCACTCGCACCAATCCTATTTCCATACCACTAGGATTTTAAGGAATACTTAATGTTAAGTATTCAGAAGTAATACAATGAAAAGGAATTTTCGTACAAGATTGCATGTTTCTAGAAATGTAATAATTTTCAATTAATCCTTGAAGCGCCCATAGTTCTGATAGTCATTAAAATCGGCTAAGAATTGTCAAAGATGACGACTATATTTTTGATGCCGTCGACCAAACGTTTATGAATGACTCCGGATTGTCAGCACAGAGATCGCTCGCATCGAGAACGCCTATTGTTTTCAGTATGCGATTGTTCTTCAATGTTTATTTTTCCTAAGCTTTTAATGTAGTCTTTTGGAAAGAATAACAGTAAATTTACCTATTTATGAATAGATACTTAAGAGGTAAAAATCAATCAACTTACTCTCTCCTCTTTTTTAAGTAATTCCCTAACATCTCAACCAATCATCAAGAAATTTGGTATACACTTAGTATTTGGAGCGAAAATGACCCCAATCATTTTTTTATTAATTTCAGTTTTTACTAGGATCAATCAATATATTCCGGTCACGCGGATTAATATAAGATGAAAATAAAAGTGACAAACCCATAAAACGCGACACAATAAATAAAGCTGACCCCGAGCGTTTAGCAGGTGGCGAGAGCGGCCGCGCCGGTGTCGTTACGAGCCCCGCGCGCCGTGTCTCGCCATTTCCGTTCGCGTCACTGTTAACTCATTACTCCGTTAGGTGGCGCTGTGGGACAGTGTGCCACTTCTATTCGTGTGATAATCCTAATTCACGCGGGCAAAGCTGCGGGTTGTAAATAGAATATATAGGGTAGAATCGAAATTATTAGCATTCTTTTAAGGGAGCGTTCAAACATTTTCTCAAAAAAATAAATTAAGATTGATTTAAGATTGAAGATTTGAGCTTCATTTACTAACGTGAATACTGTACGAGCCATGCTAGTATGGGAAACTCACAATTGTTATTTTCGACCCATACTACTTTGGGAAAAATATTCAGTTTAACATATGGAATATTTTATAAAAAAGACATTAATGATTTCGATTGTGCTCTGCACTCATATAATATTTAATATAAAAATAAAATAATATCGACAAAATTAGAATAGCAACGCAAGTGGTAAACTTTATCGATTAAAAAAATATTAAAATACGGTCTGAACTGGTGAAGATATCGCAGAACATAAAAGATACAAACGAAACGTTTTGCTTTATGTAGTCGCTTCATTTCACGTTTTATTTATGAAATTTCACAAACATTTTCTTGGCATTTTTTAATTATAATATTTTGGTGTTACTTTAATAAGAATCTCATTACTTTCATTACTCATTACAAACTGTTTAATTAGGTTTGAATTAACACATCCTTTGTCTTGCAGTATAAATCCTCTTAAATATAGCTACGGTACCATATTAATTATGTCCGACACGCTCTTGGCTGGTTTTTTTTTTTCTATATAAATTGATGATGGGCTGGGAATTTTGGATTAGTTCGTGTAAATATTTGCGCTACGCTTGCATGACCTTAACCTTTTCAGTTGGTACGAGTATACTTGGGATAATCAGGTCAACACTAGGAGGAGGGCTTATCTAAAGAGACTTTTAGGATTACTTGAAGTGTACATACCAATGAAAGGTATTAGGAGATCAAACCAGATTTCTTTTAAAGCAAAAAATATCTAAAATTAGAAATGCCAAACGAAAGTACAATTTGTTAAGCAAATAATAACAATAGTGATTTAAATACTAACAAAATATACTGATGTAAGAAGAGATGTTTCGTTGATACATTAGACTAAAAACATTAGATTCTAGTATATGGCATTCTAGTATATGTAAGAGAGCTGCTTTGCAATTTGCGATTGCAAAAATAATTATCAAAATCATTTCAAAACTGGCGACGTAATCGCATAATATTATATATACAATAAATACTGAGAAATTCCAGTTCAACAACAGTTCGACACATTTAATTTTTTTTTCATGTCATTAATATTACATTTTACTAGGATTATTTATTTATTTTAGTATAGCGATATAATATAATCGAGATGAAAACTCATCAGGTAATGCGAAAGTCTAAAAAGTTGTATAGTAATGATTTTAGTTAAATTGAACTCGTTCAATAAACACGAGTAGTATTCGTACATTTAAAGTTACAATGTCAAACAGAAAACAGTTTTGCGAGCACAAAATGCGAGTCGGCGACTGGCGGCGGGCGGCCGAGTCACGTCGCTCGGCAGCCGACGTGCAATTTGTGCAGCTGCGGTCGGCTGCATGCTCCTCGCTCCTCGCTCCTCGTTTCTCACTATACCACCACTGTCCAGCTATTTACATAGCGCCACGTCACACTATTAAATATGTGGGAACACGTGCATACCTCAGGCATTTAATTGCTGCAAGTTATTCATTACTATTGTATAAGTTGCAGGTGAAATCAATAGTATCCTCTTAGGAAGGGGATTCAGACATAGCTGAAAGAATATTTTCGCAATTTTTGCAACATGGGTCAAAGACATTAAAAAATTGTGAACATTCCGTACTCATTAGCAGTTGGAAGTACCATGTTAGCCGGAAGATTCAAATTTGTAACAATGAAAGCGTCAAATAAGCGTAAATGTTTTATAAAAAATGCTGATTGTTTTTCATGTAATGAACGATGTACTTTTTATTGATACTATTTAATAGTTTTATAGTTAACTTTGTAATAATAATTTTTTATCGAGTCTTATTAATATACGATATATTCTATCTCTATACAAAATGTCGTTCAAATCGGTTCATCCCTTTAAGCGTGATTTATTAACAAACAACCTATGTACAACTCATTCAAATTTTCACATTGTACTAAATGTGTATATCTGTACAGGCGCATTGTGCCGAGATCGCCTCGTTGATTCTTAAGGCTTCCAGTTTACGAAAAGGAGAATTAATTCCAATAACAGCAATTCAGATTTATTGAGAGACGGAAGTACAATTTGTATTAAAGTACCAATCAAAGTTTGACGCGCTGATTTATGCCGCTTCGTGCTTTCTACCGCTGCGGGTCCCAGTTTGCACAGCGCTGTCTGTCACTAATCGGCTTTCAGTCCCGGCGTCGGGCGTCGGGCGTCGGATGGTGGGCGGCGGGCGGCTGAAGCTCGTCGGTCGGCTTACTTGACACATGACATTATTTCGATTGAACAAATCTGAAGCGTTGCATTGTAAACTACGTATTGGTCTCACTGTATGCGTGTACTTGCGGCACGGCCGATAGCATAAGATTGTTTTTTCTCATTTTTAGGGAACGCGCTGCATTATTCGATCGGGATTGTAAGTATCATTATCTAGCTTAAGAAGACTTATTAATAGTTTGAAATATAAAGAAGATAGACTGTGATACTTTTAAAAACAAACTCACTTTCAAATATTGCAATGTTATTAGTAGGGATTGCAAAAAGTATTACTATTTTTTTACTAATATATAATGAGTTTAGGTCAACTTTTAATTTACGAACTTTTAATTTAAAGAGCATCTATCTATCGATGTATCTATCGATCTATCTGTCGATTTATCTATATATCTATATCATCGTCATTATCCCACTAACGTAGTAAAGTTGCATCTTGTCTCTCCGTGTAAGACCACGACGTACTTTTACCACACTGGCTATGCGGTCTGGCACAGTTCCCTCTGTCTACCCTTAACTGATTATATGTGAATATAAAGCATGAATAGCCTCCAGTAAATTAATATTGTCGGCCCGCTGCCGTGTCCCATTATTCGGGGTCGGCAATTATGATTCGCTTTTCCTGTGATCCCTATCACTCGTCGTGCCCGCGTTCACGCTCCTGCATATCATAAATACTCGTCTATAAAATTCTAATAATTATACAATAATTTGTAATTTATGTAAATATTTATTTTAATTTCTGTTTAGCACTACTACTGCCCACTCACTACATCCTGTGCCACTGTGTTAGGTTGACTGGAAGAAATCTCTTTTAGAGAAAATTTCGCCTTTGCTAACATTGTTATTACTGTATATTTTAGTACAATAAAGAATATATATATATATATATATATATATATATATATATATATATATATATATATATATATATATATATATATATATATATATATATATATATAATTTATGTATTGTACTGAATGCTAGCTTTTTGGCCGCTGCTTCACATACGTCTCTTTAGAAGTAGAAAAATCAATGTGGCGTATCAAGAAATAAAATAAAATAAAATAAAATTGATATTTATTTGCTATGAATGTGGTACATAATGGGATGGAATCAAAGACAATAAGTAGCTCACACATTCAGCCAGTTTGGCATGCAACATTTTTATACATAACTCATAATATTGTATATATCTATTATTTGGTATTTATTTGTCAATTATATTATTTTGTTCATTATGTTAAATACATTTTATTAATTGTAATAGTTGTATTAATGAATTAATAATTCAAAAATCTTATTAAAAAAGATAAAATATTTACCAGATTTGAGATTAGATACTACAGTGAAGTAGACGCAACAGGGAACACCACATCAAATTTGGTGCAGTAGTTTTTGTGTTATAGCAGAACAAATATACAGACAGAAAGACAGATACAATCTAAAAATGATTGTTTGGCCTCTGTTGGTCTTATTAAGAATTGAGTCTTATTGATTCCTATGAATTTTATTTATATGAATTTATCATAAATATCTCTCATGTACGTCTGTGCGTGTGTACAGCGTCTAGTTACAATATTATTGTATTAGTAAGAAGGAAGACATCCGTATCAAATAAAACAGTCGCATTAAAATTATAAAGAGAAAAGTTTGACATGTTTGTAAGAAATTTTATTACACAGTCATGTTCAAATAGCTGAATAGAATAGAAATTTGAATTTATTTGAAGCTACACATAAATATTTTGTCCTTATAGATTAAAATGCTGCCGTGTGGCCCCGGCATAGAATAGACCACCCCTTTCTTATCCATGGGAGTCGTAAGAGGCGACTAAGGGAGCTTAATGATCGAGGGATGGGTAGCAGTATGTTTTATAAAACATTATCTAAAGCCTATTTTTCATTGTTAACCCGCATACCAAGCGAGGCAACTACTGGTGAAACGTTCTAATGGGACAGGTAGGTATGGTAGGTGATCAGCAGTGTACAATCAACGGCTGACATAATGATGATGATGGAAGATGAAAATTGTAACAATTATTTATGTACTATTTATTCAAGATGCGCAGAAAAAGAGGGAGGCAACATACAAAAGAAGATTTTAATTTTTAACAGTATAAAGATTATTTTTATACTGTCTTCGCGCATGGTTTCGTACGATGTTCTTACGTTGTTTTTTCGTTCTAAAACATCGTACGTACTAGTTCTCGTCCTTGCTTTGTTATTTTTATTTTAATACACATATGTATATATACATACATTTGCTGTAAATCTTATTAAAAACTACAATCGATTCGTGGTACAACATATCAGGAAAATCGATTGCGCTAACTGATATCGTAAAAATCAAAGTACTCACTAGAGGCGGCGTACACGTAACCGATTACACGCATCGGGCGGCGGAGCGGAGGTGTGCCACTCGTACACAGCCGGATTACTCGACTAATCAATTACCGAATAACGTGTCAAACTCCATTACGGGCGGCGGTACAGCCGGGGAGAGTTATTAAAGCGACGTGATAAATAATACCAATAAATATTCCTAGTGCGCTAGTAAAACGTAATGATAAATGAGCGCCGGCGAATGGCGACATTAAGGTGCCACTTGTCATACTAACAACTCACGCTTACAAGCTCAACAGAAATAGAAGCTATTCGTATTCACTAATTTCACAGATAAATAATTCGTTATCTAGTCCCACACTAACAAAACATCAGAGGGACATTTTGTACAAAAGTCGTTTGTTTGGGTGCCTTTGTCCCATTCGTGTTTCAACCGTGAAATAGTTGTTTGCCTGGTTGTGTTTCGGTTTGAAGGGTGGGATATGGCGAGAATTTATAGGGTATAGAGGAATAACACCTGAGTCCTCAGGAATGGCAACGCATGAGGAGTATCATGTGCAAAACAGTATAATCTGTTATGTCCATGGTACTGCTCATGTCTATAGGCGACAGTTACTACTTTCTATCAGGTGGGCCGTCAGCTTGTTTGCCATTTTCAGTTGTATAAATAAAAATTATTTATTTTCACATAAAAATGACATAGAGCGATATAAACAAATATATATATCACTTTTTTTTTATCTACAACAATTGGAAGGTAAGGTAGCGTATGATATTACTACATCAAAAAGTATGTTTCAAATGTATAAAGCTGGATATATCAAAAACTAGCCAACTTCTCTCCAATCTATTTTTATTTTGGATTGCTATAAACACAGGCATGCTCGTAGACAGAGCGAAGGTGCAGGTGACACATCTCAATTTGCATGAAAACTATGCATGCCACTACTAAACTATTTGCTTTGACGTTACCAAAGCTTTTTTATTCATAGCCAACTCTCTCGCGTACTAAACCGTTTCGTTTCAAAAATACCATCGCAATGCTGTTTCTGTAAATTTTTAAACATTTTTTTCCTTTAAATTTTATGTAGGAACTTGAAATTTTGATTAGGAGTTTGAAAGAGAAAATTGGAGCAAATTCGACTCTACTGAATTTAAATTAGGGTCGCGAATTGCCATGGAAAATACATGCAGTTGCTGTATCACCAGTGTGAATGTGCTGCCTCTCAGCACGTTTTTATATATTGTGTTATAATTTTAAGTCCTGAGTCGACAATGGATATTAATATAGCATAAGCCGTATACATATATTCACGCGTTACAGCACACAATTTTAGGTGTTTTTTGGGTTCTGTACTAAAATGAATTCCGAGGATTGTATTACATCAAGGGATTTTTTTTCGTGGACAAATTATTCCAGTCTACGTCTGTAAGTCTACGTAAGTCATGTTTCTCTGTTTAAACTCTTGTTTTATTCTATTTGTTATCTTTGTCCAATTCTACCTTAATAGTGGAAAATAATGTCTTACAAAGTGATTTTTTTTTTTTTACAACACAGGGGGCAAACAAGCATGCGGCTCACCTGATGGTAAGTGACTACCGCCGCCCATGATCACCCACAACACCAGCGGCATTGCAGGTGTGCTGCCGGCCTTTTAAAAAGGAATATACTCTTTTCTTGAAGGTTATGTTGTCGTATCGGTTCGGAAATACTGCTGCTGGAAGTTGATTCCAAAGAATGGTTGTGCGTGGAAGAAAGTGCCTTGAAAAACGCACGGTGGAAGACCGCCACTCGTCCAAATGATTGGGATGAAACTTTAGTTTGTGGCGGGTTGTACGGTGGTGAAAATCAGCAGCAGGTATCAATCCGAACAATTCCTCAGAACACTCCCCATGATAAATTCGGTAGAAGATGCACAGAGACGCAACATCTCTGCGCAGTTTCAATGGGTCAAGTCGGACAGTAAGGCGTTGACTATCGATAATTCGAGCCGCCCGACTTTGAATGCGGTCTAACGGAAGGAGTTGGTACTGTGGCGCTCCTGCCCATAGGTGAGAACAGTATTCCATATGCGGCCTGACTTGGGCTTTATATAATTTCAGGCGGTGTTCTGGCATGAAATATCGTCTCACCCTATTGAGCACTCCTAACTTTTTGGAAGCTATCTTAGCCTTCTCCTCCAGATGACCGCAAAACTGGACGTCGCAAGATATATCAACGCCCAGAATTCCTTTTTATCAAGGGAAGTGCCCTGAAAGTGAGGAGATACGACAAACGGCGTCTTTTTTGCGGTAAACGCGCAGACTTGTGTCTTTTTGGGGTTAAATTGGACAAGATTTTGTTCACCCCAGA
Organism: Galleria mellonella; assembly: GCF_026898425.1. Taxonomy (NCBI): domain Eukaryota; kingdom Metazoa; phylum Arthropoda; class Insecta; order Lepidoptera; family Pyralidae; genus Galleria; species Galleria mellonella. Next base: position 66,972 of record NW_026442153.1, read on the forward strand.
TCGAAACTTGATGGAGTGAAGTTTCGATTTCAGACACAAGTCTATTCCGGCACTCATCGGTATGTGCCCGCGAGATCTTTGCATGACCGGTATATAATGTATCTCCTGTACTGTCGTCCGCATAGCAATGAATATTACTTATCTGTAACATATCATTGATATGCAGAAGAAACAGAGTCGGAGATAGTACACAGCCTTGCGGGACACCAGCATTCAAAGGTTTTAAATCAGAGCATGCACCGTCGACTACGACCTTAATGCTACGTTCCTTGAGAAAACTGGCGACCCAAATGCACAGTCTCGCAGGCAACCCAAATGAAGGTAGCTTTGAAAGCAGCGCTCTATGCCACACCCGATCAAAGGCCTTCGCAATATCCAGACTAACTGCTAAGGCCTCTCCCTTACTCTCGATTGCCACTGCCCATCGGTGTGTTAAGTAAGCTAAAAGATCACCGGCCGAACGTCCCTGTCGAAAGCCATACTGGCGATCACAGATCAGCCGGTGCTCTTCTAGGTACCGGAGCAGTTGACGGTTAATGATGGATTCCATAACCTTCGAGAATAAGGAAGTGATAGCTATGGGCCTATAGTTAGCTGGATCTGAGCGATCTCCCTTTTTAGGGATCGGATGCACCAGAGCAGTCTTCCAAAACTTTGGGACTATGCCCGATGAGTAGCTAAGCCGAAAAAGACGCGTAAGAACCGGAGCCAACTCTGGTGCGCACGTCCTAAGCACAATTGGAGGAATACCATCAGGCCCACTCGACTTATGGATTTCGAGGGAGAAAAGTGCTCTACGCACTGAGCTATGCGTGAATTTAATGTCAGGCATAGAGCTCCTACAACACGTGATGGTCGGTGGTGGTTTCTCCCCGTCATCCAATGTCGAGTTTGACGCAAAGATGGATCCAAGAAGATCGGAATATATATTGAATAGATAAGAAATACTGGATCTTAATTTTTGGAGCCTCTACAGATAACACAAACCATAAAAATTGGAAACAAAGAAGGTAAAACACAACGCACACGCACTTTTATATAAGTTTTTTTTTTATGGGTGACAATGGAATGGTAACCCCGCCTGTGCTAACGAGATACGCTGGCGGAGCACCAGTGGAGGGTGATAGATGAGAATGAAAACAGGCCAGTCAGCCCATCATGATGAATTCGTCAGGAATTAACCATATAGTTTCCCGAGGGAACCGCGAGGAAGTCGACCTGGTTAGGTATATTGCTAGCAATGGGATTCTCAGTCTCCATTACTAACAATTCCTTTCACCCCGCTTTAATATAAGTTGTCTAATTCTCTATAAGATAGATATAAAAAAAAAATAATAATTTAAGTTACATTTTTGTGTTACACAACTTACGGTTAGATCAAGTTTCCTTATACGACGATGGGTATGCTATAGTCTTCAAAAGTGCTTCTATTTAATTATTTACATGAAAAACTGTTAACTGTGTGCGTAATATTTTATATAGTCTTGTTACAACGAAATATAAACTGTCATGTGAATAAATCCTTGTATATTATTTTGAATAAGATCAAGAACGTACAGAGTAACCTACATGTTTGATGGAAACTGTATAAATACATAAGGTATAACAGTTCCTTCACAAAGGAGATTCTTAATACTACTTCTTATATTATAATAATAATAATCTTTATTATTACATGCTACAAAGGCCTAATTTGTTAGTAACTTTGAACGAGAGATATGCTCTTGAAAAAGGACTGTGTATTTTTACAAAATAACAAGTCGGTCGCTGCTAGTAGTAGAGAAAAATATATAATAACTCAATGATGACATTGTCAGATATCGAAAAACAAAGTAAAAATATAAAATTTAATAATATACTCTAAAAAGTTGCGTTCTGCACAGTAACATAATCTTAGCCTAATGTTAGTATATCTTACAATAAAATAAATAAATAAAAGACAAAGGAATAACAAACAAACATAAACAGTACTCGTATTACATTTTTAATATTGGATCATTATTTTCCATCAGTCAGATATATTTTACATCTTCTGTGTCTAAAACAATAACTAACAAAAAACGATAGATGGCATGTTGTGAGATTTTTTTTTTTTTTTTTATAATGTATTAGTATTTATTATTTTTTATTTCTTAGAAATTCAGCACTCGATTCTATGTGGCCACTGCGCAAGGAACTAATAGCGATGTATGTATGTATGTGCACGTGATAGTTAGTTATTTATCAGCTTCAAAAATATCTAAATTACTTGGTTCATCGTGCTAAGGAATTAAATTATAAAATATATATCCTAGCAATCCACCAGCTTGTAGAGTATTGTATAATAGCTGGATCGCATACAAAACTTCCAGTTGTTAATTAATTGTGTTATATATTTCTTTTATCCTCTTTTTGTGTATGTCTATGTATGCCTATTGTTATTTATGTGCTGTAAGTGATGCAAATAAATTATATATCTGTCTATCTGCTCAGTAGTACGTTTAAAAAATATTAAACAATAACAAATAATATAAATAACTCTTGGAATATTATTTTACGCCGCCATAACATGTGTTCAGTAACAAAATAAACTTTCCCAGTGGTTGTGATGTGTAATATTTTCGACAACTATATGGCAACCTTTTAACGATTGGTTGAAAGTTGTTACGTACTGTACAAAGTTGTAACTTCCTAATTGGCTAAATTGGGTATTCAATAAATTGGTCGGTGCTATGACAACGCGGGCTCAATACAAGATCGCTTTTGTTTCAAACTATAACGTTTCACTGTTATTTTAGGTGCCTGTTTTATGTATTATAATGTATTGAACTACTTAATTTCGTGTTGAACTCTCAAGGGGCAAATCGCGACAAGCGAAGGGAAATCACAGTCCTCGGGGATCTCGTAGACTTTGTGAGAGATCTGTTACTTTGAAGTGTTTCCCAAAGCCGCGCTTAAACTTCGATCTTTGACTGGATGGAGACACGTCCCCAAGCGGTACAAGGGCGACAGTTGTGCTGTTGTTCAGATAAAACAATCTCAATTCGATTTAAACACGACCCTATATAATTACAATTTGAACGTTTTTAAACATATTACGTTACAGATTGTCTATTCATAGAATGTAAATAATTATTTAACCTAAATTTGTGTTCAAGTAATCATTAGGAACTTGTTACAACCGGTATCGATCTATAATAGCCAAGAGAAAGCTTTGAGTAAAATTACATTGCATTATCGTTCAAATTTTAACTTTCAGACTTCAGATTGAAATTAATAATGTAACAATGTATATGTATTAGAGGAAGTTTTAATTATTTTTAATACATTTCTAACAAAAAAAAAGAAAACAAGTTGTAGGAAGTATCTAGTTTCTAATGTACACCGTATTATGGTTTTATCTGTGGTCCTATCTAGGGATGGCAGCGCATGAAGTGTATTTTAAGTGACACAGTATACTGGACACAGTGACAGTTTCTTTCCATCAGGTGGGCCATCAGCTTGTTATAAGTTGCATAATAAAGAAAAACAAATTCAGTTAGGATAGCTAATAGATATGGGTTTGAACCTTGTCGAATCTAGCTGTTAGAAAATGTAATTTTTCAACTTTATATTTCGTATATTCGTTTCTTTTGTATACCATAATGCTAGTTAAAATAGGTGTTTGCTGACATAATATTATTTTTTTCAAAGATTTTCAAAAATATATTTTTCTTTATCGCATTCATCATCATATCAGCCTTTAACTGTCCACTTCTGAACATATGCTTCTCCCTTGGGAGTTTTGCCAGTAGTGGCCATGCTTGGCAAGCATCTTTAATCACCTATTACGATTCCTACGGGAAAGGAAGGGGTGGTTTATTCTATGTCGGGAACACACGGTTATTAGTATATTAATTTAATAAAATTCTCAATTGAACTGACAAACAAAACAACCTATAATTTGTGTAGTTATCTAATAAAGATATGTTTCTAATGTAACCAAATTACAGCGTGGGGCTAATAACGATGGCTGTATTAGCGCGGCGCGGCGCGGCGCACCAATTATTTAATTACCCCGCGACGTAGACAGCAGCGCTCCTAGAGATAGTGCAAGTTTCCGGGCCAGCGCGCCAACTGTTTCAAGATATAAATCAAATCACTACCTCACACTTCATATTGTTTTCTCCATTCTAGCTTTCGCTTTTATGCTAATAAATTAGAAATAGAAATAATCGTTATTCAAATAGACTTTACGAGCTCTTTTAAATCGTTAATGTTTATGATTCTACTGCTGGGGGCGAATGTTGTTATATGCTATGAAGAAACCGGAAAAAAACTCAACAGTAAGGTACTTTTTTCAATTTACTTACATATAAGATAATTTTACATTTGTATGGGCACTGTGACTACAATAATTAGCACTGAATTATATTTACATGTATTATTCAATGTGAAATAAACAAATAAACATAAGCAGACCAATCCACACAATTGGCACCTGTTCACGAGTATGACGGAAGAGCCAGCCCTTATTGCGCTTAACTGTATTTTAAAGAGCTCAACGACCCAGCCCACCACGCCGTCACCAGTCTGTCGTCAAGACCTTATAGTGAGCACGACTTGTTTCAAGTCACTTGAATACATAATGAGTATAATTTACTTAAAAACACTTTATCTATGTGGTAATTAAAATACCCTTCCATTATTTGAATTATTACAGATTTGAATTATCATTAATAGTTAGATAAATATTAATATTTACTAAGTAGTGAAAATAAGTATATAATTGTTTGTATTTGTATTTTGTATGAATGAATCTTTTGAAGGAAAAAGCAGCAGCTCGGCTCAAATATGATATTTTGACATTGAAATTACGACGTAACCTATTTATATTGCCTCAAGTTCAGTCACTTGTGTGGCGTTTCATAAGTATAATTTATTTGTTCCCGGAAACGTAGACATGAACACAACAATATCTTATCTTTCTAATATAATAAAATTGTAACTGCATGATGTCTGTACATTTAAGGAAAATTTATCATTATATCAAGCTTTAACTGTCCACTGCTGAACATAAGTATCCCCATCGTGGGCTTTTGCCAGTAGTTGCCACGCTTGATACGAGTAATTAGGCTTTCGAGATATTTTAAGAGGGACGCTGCTCTCCATCCCTCGCCCTTCTTAAATGGCCTCTTACGACACTTACGGGAAAGGAAGGGGTGGCCTATTCTATGTCGGGGCCACATATGCATATACAATAATTTCCTATTAATACCTATTATATTAAAAAAATCTATATAATAGGTATTAATAAGGTAAATAGAAGCCTAAATTCCTTTTTTTTAATTTTGTTTTTCTCAGTTTGTATGTTTATTTCGGCATCACGCAAAACTTTTGAATCATATAGGACGCAGTTTTCTTTGTCTTATTTCCGAAGGTCTAACATAAAATCTGGTATATGTTTTATTCCAATACGCTCATTAGAAATGGTCTATTTGTTTACTATTTTTGAAATCTACGCGTATAAAATAGCGGGCAAAAGCTATTATAAAATAAACTAAGAATATTAGGGAAATACAATTATTCTTATGGTGTGCAAGTATGTTCATCTTTTACATTTCAGAGCACAACAATAAAGCAATCTGAATAATAGAGGCGGCCGCAGCGGCCTAGTTACATCATTAACATTAAGAGCAAGTCGTGTAATTTATCGAGGCCCGATGATATTTGTAACTTCACCCAGCACAGCGCCGCTACAATTATAGAATATTCATGTAAATCTGTACAGTATGAATTCATTGCGATTTAATGTAAGTACTTTAATTTGAGTCTATGTTAGTATAATCAATATAAAAACCTGTCTACTCTAGCTATTTTCTCATTTTGTGTATACGGACATTTTGTGCACTGTTATTTTGATAAATATTTGGTGTTCCATTGTTTCTACCTGCACTAATGGGAGACAGGTGTGACAGGTGTGTATGTATGTATGTGATTTGATAAAAGGTTGTGTGAAAAATTGAAAGAAGGTCTATTTTGAGCAGTGTACAGTAAATTATTCAATTATTCATTTGCATGCTACATTTTTTTATGCAACTTAGAATGGCAAACAAGCTGACAGCCCATATGATAGAAAATGGTAACCGTCGCCTATAGACTATACTGTTTCGCCCATGATACCCTCATGCGTTGCTATTCCTGAGGACTCAGGTGTTATTCCTCTGTACCCTGTAAATTCCCTGCTATATCCCATCCTTCAAACTGAAACACAGCCATGCAAACTCAACTGCTTCATGGTAGAAACACGAATGGGATAGATTAGATGTTTTTTTTTTTTAAATGGGTGACGATGGAACGGTAACTCCGCTTGCGTTATCGATACACGCTGGCGGGGCACCAGTGGGAGATGATAGGTGAGGATCAAAAAAAGTCAGTCCATCGCGATGAATTCATAAATAACCGTGAAAGTTCCCAGGGGATACCGCAAGGAGGTCGGTCTGAAAGCATATATGGCTAACAATGTCGATGTCATTAGTAACAACTTCTTTTCCTCCACAGTTTAGATGTTACAGTATAGTTGGTAAGTACATAAGACATATCCACTTTTATACTTACTATATCATACCATCTATATATCATGCTTTATTTATTAATTTTGTTAGTAGATTTCAAATTTTAATACAATTATTATTATTATTGATAAAAACCATGACGATCATTATTCCATTATTATGCAACATGTACTCGTACTCGTATCATCCTAGTTAAACTCCGTGCTGTTTGTTACCCCTGTATGGAGAGGTAAAGTATTAAATATCCATTTATTTATCTATCTAAACCGTTGACTTTCTAATTTATAATCACTGTAAAATTATTTTTTTATTATATTTCTCTATTTTTTTAAAAAGAAAAGCGGAAGTTTTTTGATGCTATATCTGTAACGTAAGCTTCATCATCATCATCATCATCATCATCATTTCCGCCATTATGTGTCCGCCGCCAAACATAGACCTCCGCCGACGTAAGCTTACGACTACATAATACTCGTATCATTAGAAAATTTAATATGTTTAATGATAATAATTAAGGAGATTTTGGTGGCAAAATGAAACAAGGAGCTCGACCACGTACTCGAAATGAGCCTCCTGAAGCTATCGTTATGAACTCGCCTCATATTTAATGCGAGTACATAGCGAGCCGCCGCTAAGCATTATGTAACTGCGGGTATAATCAACATTTGTTTCTCAGAGTAAACAGCGTAATGCGCGCGGCTCCTGCCTCCTGACGCGGCGTCCTTTCCACCACTTTCCACTCCATTACGCGGCGCGCTGGATTTAATTTATCTTAAACTCAAACATAATGACGTAATCGACGTTAATTAAAATGTCTGAGCCGCTGCGAGCCGAATTAATGCCTTTGTTATAAATAACAAGGACAGATCACAGATGTACTTAAGTAAATAAATGGACACGGATTGGTACTGAGAGTGGAAAATATTTTATTACTTAAAATGTGACGAAATATGGCTAATAACAATGAAGAATGACGTGAATTTACAGGGTACAGAGGAATAACATTTGAGTCCTCAGGAATGGCAACGCATGGGGGGTATCATGGGCGAAACAGTATACTCTGTTACGTCCATGGTACTGCTCATGTCTATAGGCGACGGTTACCACTTTCCATCAAGAGGGCCGTCAGCTTGTTTGCTATTCTAAGTTGTATAAAAACAAATTAACAATTGTTAGCCAAGATACCTTTACATATTTATAGACACTCCCCGTGTATTGCCTGTTGTTGTCAGATATAGACAGAGCCCAATTACGAGAACAAAACCACGCTGTGTAACCATGTAGAAATTTCTTTTATAAGACACGGGATGACATGACTGGCAGGATCATGTATGTCAGTGGAAAGGATTTTATGTTATATTCAAATATAGAAACAAAAGTACATTCTAAGAAATAAGTTCATGTTCCTATTTCCCAATAAAACAGAATTCAGGATGGAAGTGAGTAGGCTCTGGAGGACGCGTCAGTTCCTGAAATGTCGGCAGAGTGAGCGCCTTAAACAAGACGCACTAACTAGCCGTGAGCCCGTTGAGATTCCTCATCGCCAATTTCCATACAAACTTTCACTTTTTTTCTCCTTAGGGGGTGCATTTTCAAAAGTCTTTACTTAGAGCTCATCTATCATAACTTCCACAAAATATTATCTTCTCGATTTACCAGTATAGTCAGTAGAATTACTAGTATTATTTCTGTTGATTTTAATAAGCTTTTAAAAAAATTCTTTTTGTCGCTTTGTATGCAGCGCCTTTTATCTATATTGTTGCTACTTGTGAAAACTCATTAGTGACTTGGTCAGTAAACCCATCAGTTTAAGATCACAAACTGAAACTGTATCTATTTTCTCCAGTGTAGCCCTGGTTTTTATGTGAATAAATAAATAAATAAAAAATTACGTTGTCATAGTAATCTAAGCTTACTAATCTGGAGCATAGCTACAGCTGGTATGACGGACGCGTTACCGATTCTGAACGTACTAAATACATTTGTGATTCATGTAAATGTATGTTAATAAGGCCGTTTTTTATTCCTGCAGTTAGCAAAAACGTTACAATAATACTTTTTATATATTATCCAGAGGAACCGTAATAAATTTTACTGGGAGTGACGGAAAAAAGCTTGACATAGATACTTAGATATTTATAAAGAAATGATATGTCTAGCTAAGACATTATTTAGATGGATAAGAAAGGCCGGACCTTTCTGATGTCATACATTTTATATTTAATAGAAGGGCCTTACCTTATTTAGAAATTATCGGTTTGAGGACTTACGACATTTTTATATATCATAAGCTATATATTTCGTCCCAAATGATCTGTATTTTTTTTTGCTGTAGCTAAATAAAGCAATTAATTTTCTATTCTAAATGAGTTTTAATAATTTTCTACACTACTAGAAAGCCTATGTTAATTTTTGTAAGCATACATATGGTAATACGAATCCTGTTTCCTACAGGACAGGCTCAGCCTTGTGTAGGAATCAATTATAAATTCTGTGCCTATACAAACATATTTTGTTAATAAATATATTTTTACTTTTTACTACTATACTTTAAATCAATAGATTTCTGTTTATTAAAACTGCCGTTTTTATTTGCAGGGTAATAAATTGTTTGTTGGGAAATTAAATCTACTTATAGGCACTCATTATCAATAGAAATGTTTTCGAAACACTTTGCTATTCATCGGTATGTTTTGCTACAAGTTTTTTTTATTTTGCGAAAAAAGAAATTTAATTATTTATTCTTCATATAACTCTACTTCACTTACACACAACAGTGATAGCATAGTGGGGAAATATGATACTACTAGCGCTTGTCGTCACCATGAAATTCGTATATTTCTTTCCTATTTAGTTACTTAGTACAAATAGATAATGTATTAATTTGATTACTGGACATAATATCATGACAGCACTAGTTAATCAAACACACCGGCGTCTTCAATTAGATAGGAACAAATTAATTTCCACGTTAATGTAAATAGAACAGTGCCGCCAGTACAATGGTCTGTTCTCACAAAAGGAATTATTTCAATTATGGAGTCGGCTTGAAATGTTTGTGCACAAACGAAGAACGTGTTTCGGTTACAAAATCGCACTATTAGGTTTTAAATCGAATTTCATTCTCTCACTAAAGAAAAACGTTGCATTCACCGAGAATTCTAGAATCATTCTAGATGTCAAGGTATTGCAATGAGACTGTACGTTCTCACAACAAACGCTGTTTCTGTCAGATTAAAAGTTGTTTTTCTTATTACTTTACATTACAACAACTGTTACGAAACACAGAAAATATTTCCAAGTGGTTATTGTTATTGTATACGTGTAAAGGTATACACGGGTACTGTACAATGTAATACGATAAAAAATTAATATAAAATGATCAAAATCTCTATAGAATTAGCAAATATATCTTGTACAGAAAACAACTTTTTCCTTAAAAAAAAAAAAAAAGAAACTGTAAATTATATATTAATGATTACTTATAATGAGCGAGTACAAATTGGAAAGCCCTAATGTTCAGCAGCGAACAATAATCGTCTGATTAATGTCATAGTAGTAAGTAGTTGTCGTTGTATTAGTCATTAACTGTCCACTGCTGACACTGACACTGTCATTGCCATGCTAGGCAGGTGGGTTGGCAACCGTAGTTTGGCTTTTGAGAATGTTTCAAGAGGTACGCTGCTGCCCATCCCTCTACCATAAGCTGACACCCATGAAAAAGGAAGTGGTGGCTTATTCTATTACGGGATCTACATGGCTAAATGGGTATATCGTAGTACTGATAGTTTTTAATGGAGTTATGAGTTCCAAAAGGTTTTGGGAAACTTGTTATTGCTATCTGATATGGGCAATGTACTACCCGACTTTAGAGAAAAGAATAGTAATTACAGAAGAAGCAAAAGTCGTTGTTATTCATGGAAGATCTAGTTTGAAGTAAAGGTGCATCCCAACTTTGCAGTTGGATACGGTGTCTTGGAGCATTAAGTATTGGCATAGAATGGTGGGTAAATATTGAAGAATTGTTACTAGATATAACTCTAGTTTAAAAATCAATAAAACCTTTTCATTGCAGACATACTTATAAAATATTAAAATGCCTACGGAATCTATCCACGCCCTCACTTTCTTAGTGATTCACGTAAATCAGAGTAGTTTACCTGAAACAAATAAATAAAATTGTTAATATACTAATATTAAAAAGACTACAGCATGGGCTTCTTTAAAAAAGGGATAAAGAGGTTTCTTCCGGGTCGTCAACGCGACGCAATCGTTTACCATCAATGCCATATGCCGTATATTTGTTTGCCACCTCAGTGGTATAAAAAAATTAAAAAGTTTTCTCGAATTAAATTTTTAGATTGAAACCAATTTTAAATCAATAAGAACCATAGTTTCTCCAAGTTATTAGAAATTTTATTGAATGGATTAGAAAAGAACATATAGCAAAATATTTTTTGTGTTGTTACAGAATAAACATACATTATGTTATCACACCTTTTCACCCACAAAATGTAATAAATAGACAAGGTGTGGCAAAAGAGAATATCACCATTGCAAGAGAAGGGTATGGAGAGAGGCACGTGCCCAACAGAGTGACATTTATCAAAGATCCTAATATTATAAGTGTACACATATAACTAAAGCTTATTTCCAATTAATTTATTATTGCCTACTATAATCTATACAGCACATATAAAGTGTTCATTAACCAGTTCATAAAATTATACAACGTTTTACAACGCCAATATAAAGTTAGTGAATGCGTAATTTTATTAGAGCATTGTGGTTATCGGCGGTCGGTAGTGCAGGTGGTTGACTGGAGGGGGAGGGTAAAGGGGAGAGGGAGTGGGGAGGTCAATTGTTTATTTTGCACATTAGAGTTGTCTGCCGCTCGCGTCCTCGTGTCTGATGACAATTAGGACAGACAAAGAAAACAGTGGAGGCGAGGCAGGAAATTACCTAGCTCGTGCACTGGAGAGCGAAGCGTCGAGAAATAGAATGTGGACAATTTGTGAGGCGACGCAAGTGTGACACTGTTTCATGCCTCTAGATACTTTTCAGTTTGTAAAGTTTTATTGTTGCGGGCAGCTCGCGGACGACAGTTTAGTGGAGTTGCGAAGTTACCTGCTGGCCTCGACCGCCCCGACCGCAACAAGATGTCTTTGTTGTAATTAACGTAATGGCGAAGCTCAAAATAAATTCAAAGTCTCTGGTTTATGCACTTGTAATTGCAAATAATTTCGTCAATATAATATACTTATAAAATAGACTATTTATTATTCAATCGTTTATTCATTTCAGTGCAAGAGATAAAACTCGAAATAAAATATTATATTAAGCCATCTGGTTTGCATAGCAATATCCTTCTTTAAGGGTACAAGGTTTTTAAGTCATGTACAATTGTCAAATATAATTCACCAGTCTTTGCATTCGTGTTTCTGCCGCCAAAGAGTGCTTGCATGACTATATTTTGGTATCCCTTTACATTAAAACACAGCAATGAAGGAATACTTATTTTACAATTATTTCAGCCATTAACTGTTCATTGCTGGACATAAGTCTTCCCCATAAAGGGAGTTTTGACAGTAGTTGTCACGCTTAGTAGGCGGGTTGGTAACCACAAGTATAGGCTTTTAGAGACGTTTAAAGAGAAACGCTGTTGCCCATCCCACACACACAGGCACACGGCGGGAACACACATGCAAGCATATTTGACAGCGGAATAACAAGAAAATGACTTCAACAATGCTTAGGAATGGTAATACATGAGTGGTATCGTGAGCGACACAGTGTATACTGTGATGTGCAATGCTCTAGTCCCGTCAATAAACGACGGCTATTACTTTTAATCAAATGGACTATCAGCGTGTTTGATATATGTACAACATTGCATAACAAAGTATAATTTTTATTATTGTAAAGTCGAGAAAAACTATTTATAAAACTGTAACATTATTAAGTTATAAAATACACAACACTATTTCTGGTCGGACGGGAAAAATGTGTTCAGCAAATTAGCAGGTCAAGTATGAAGATATATAAAAGGATTTGCACCGCGTATCCTCAGCTGGCAAGTGGCCGGTGTACTGAGTGTGCCGCTGGCGAGCCGCGAGCCGCGAGCCTTCTTTATGGCCCCTCATAAAACTCATAGCATTATCGCGCACGAATCGTGATGCGGCCGTACAAGTTCACGGCTTTGTAGCGATGTTATTTTTTATTCATCCGGCACGAGACCGAACGTTGTAAATAATGTGAATAATATAACAGTTCAATGCGCGATTGCACGCGGCGAATACTGCCGGCGATAAATTGCCTTTATTACTTCGATTTTTATACGCCACGGTGGGCGCTCATCGCGCCGGAAAGTTATGACAGGAAGGACTCCTTTGATGGTCCAAACTGCTTGTCAAGGTTGTAAACTTTGCGCGCTTGATAAGCAAGATTGACGGATTATGACTAAGCGCGAGGTACTTGAATAGAAAATTTACGTACTCGAGGGAATTTATTTAGAATCCTTGACAAGCGGAAACAATCAAGTTACTGCATTGCACCGACAAGGAAGGAGCAGGTGTCGAGCAGACTGTGAAATACATGTGAGATATAATTATAATGGCTAAATTATGGATTTCTCATGGTAAATGTATATAATTTGATATAAATAAAGTTCTTATCTATCTAACTAATTTTCTATAAAAATAATTTAATTAAAACAAATGTAAAAATAAATATCGCTGTGTCGTAATTATTACACTTTTTTAAATTACAATAGTACATTTTGGTATATTAACTTTATCACACTCTCAACCCTCCATCCTTCTTTATACGAGCTCCGATGGAGTCAGGATTAAAATGTAAATAAATGTGAATGCTTGAACGTTGCTTTAAGCCAAATAAATGCTTGATGAACAGTTCTGACCGTGCATGGCACTTTTAAATGTTCAACAAACGGTAGAATAATTTATTCATATACGTAAATATTTATATGATTCGTTCAATATGCAGTATCAATAGAGAATAACTGGCAAGAAATTGGAAAGTTGTTTTTTTTTTTTTTTTTAAATCAGTCTTTTATTATAAATATTCATTTGTTTCGCCGTACACGTGTAACGGCGTATTGAAACTGAACATTACGTGCACGCTCGTAAATAATTATAAGTTTGTAACAACATCACTGATCGTCTTCAATTTCGTTGAATTTTAGTATCACGAGCGTATAGAGTAAGAATATATAATTTTAAAGGGATCAAAAGTCTTAATTACAAAATGTGAAAGGGCCTCCAGCATATTCCTCGGTTCGATGAATATCGTATTGATCAAGTGAACATTTAATTGATAATTAGAACTTGGTGTAGACAAGATATTGTGAAAAAAAAAATACAGTTTCGAATATTTTGATCTTATTTTGATTCGGTGATATTATTATTTCAATTATTATATATATTTATTATTATATATATATATATTTATTATTATAATAACTGTCCACTGCTGAACCTTTCCATACAGGGAGTTTTGCCAGTATTTGCCACGGTTAATAGGCGGATTGGCAACCGCAGTTAGATTTTTAGAGGTGTTCTAAGAAGGACGTTGCTGCTCATGCCTCCACTTTTTGGTCGCCTCTTACGACACCCACAGGAGAGTAAGAGGTGGCTTAATCTTTGATAGGACTACACAGCTACACGGATTCGGTGATATAGAGTACTATTATTGCCATTTTAATCAAAGCATAGTTATGCTTTGATGATTATCAATACAAGAGAACGCAAATTGCAAGAAATACTTGAAGGAATACCCCACAACTAGCCTGTATGGTAACAACAAAGTAATATTTTCCTATATCGGAGTGAGGTCCGTAGCCATAGGATGTTAATGGATTGTTATATTTTTTTAGAACTAAATGCTATTGTTCTTGACAGTTTGGCACAGCGCCTGCAGGGGCAAGGGGTTGGGGCTTTCTGAATAAGCGGGGAGAGACGCAGCGTGGTATCCTCAATAATATTACAAATGTGGAAATGAATTTGCTTGTTAGTACACTTCTTGGCGCTTTAATGGTTTTATCTTAATTTTAAACTATTTGGAATGGAGAAGAACATATGCTACCTTTTATCCCCGTCAATAAACATTTTAATATTCATACGCGGATAAAGTCACGGGTAAAAGCTAGTATTTTAATATTCATCATGATCATATCAGCCATTAACTGTCCACTGTTGAACATAGGACTACCCCATGAGGGGGGGGGTGCCAGTAGTTGCCACGTTTGGCAACCTCAGACTTTGAAGATGTTTAAAGAGAGACGCTGCTGCCCGTCTCTCTACCATTGGGTTCCCTTAGTCGCCTCCTACGACACTTACGGGAAAAGAAGGGGTGGTTTATTCTATGCCGGGAGCACACGGCAAAAATTTAATATTGCCATATTTTTTTTTTATATATATATTTATTTATTTAACAAAGAGAGACGTGTTGTCATATACATGCATATAGATATTAAACATAGGCTTTTTAGCAGTACTCACAATTGTGTAACTAATCTGTATAATACAATTATTTTATTTATTTATTTTTTCTTTCTCTCACCACCAATACACATGTATAAATAAGTATTATGAATGAGTGTGTGTGCATGCGTGTGTGTGTGGTGTGTGTCTCTCTGTGTGTGTGTGTGTCTGTGTGTGTGTGTGTGTGTGTGTGTATCTGTGTGTGTGTGTGTGTGTGTGTATGTGTGTTTTTGTATGTATGTGACCAGTATTTTCATTTATATGATTAACAAGAGCATGTTTTCAGTATTGTCATAATTCATAGATTTCAGATGTTCGCTTACTTTTGATTTTGTTTCTTTTAGGGTACAGTTCTTTAGATTGTAAATTTTGCAAAATTTATTATATATGAATGGGATCATGCAAGAAGAGAAGCGTCTGGCAAAACTAGTTTTAGTAGTAGGTGTAGGGAGAGTGTAAAAACGCTTGTTTGAAGCCTTAGGGTTATTCGGTGACTTTTGGATTATGCTGTGACCAATAGTTATAATTTTGAAAATATACAGTTTACGAACGCTTAAGACCTTTGCGTCATTAAATAAAGAAGCTGTTGATATGCTGATATACTGCTTCGATTATGTTACTCAGGTCAACATTTCTGTTAAAGTTATGTGGGAAAATTCGAAGTGAACACATTGTACTTACGTATCGTACGTTTTAGTCCAATGAACCATACCGTGTTTACTGACTGCCCCGGTTCAGGAGATCAAAGAAGCCAAATGTCACTCGCATTTTCATGTGCACGCACACACAGACACACACGACACACACCCACGCACACACATATATACATCACACAGCAGCGCGTGATCGCGACATGCGATCTCAGATAGAAAATTAAACCGAACATTTGTTTTGATGTCGGTATACACCATTAAGTGCATAAAGCAAAGATTAATGGTACATTGTAACGGAACGGCGTGTGTTATGAAATACGTGGGTTTAAACTATTGACGTACGTAAACAACTTACGTCTATATATAGTAACGTTAGTGGGATAACATGTTTATTTTAACATATTTATTACATATCTATTATTATTTTACTAATACTGTAAATGGAGGTTTGGATATTGTATATTTATTATTAATCACGTTTAAATGATTAAACGGTACATGGTTAATTTATATCCCAATTCCCAACACATAGGACGCTTACTAAATACTGATACACGCAGACAAAGCCGCGGGAAACAACCAATTATATTATAAAAAGTATAATATGAAATAATATAAAATGAAAATAATATTTTCATAGTATTTATTTGGAGTATTCGTCTCATTTTCTAGAGATCTGATCCGCAATAAATAAATAAATTAACACCCAAGTGGCAAACTAATCTACGAGTATTGATGCATACGTTATTGTTGTAGCGTGCATGAGATTGAACGAGACAGTAATATAAAACGTCCCCTTTTTCTCATGCGTGTGCAAAAGAAAACATATCTACTGAGGAAACAGCCATCAGTATGCTATGGCTGTTCCGCAGATATAATTTTATTTACAAGATGAGAAATTATACAATAATAACAACAATACACGTATTGAGTTTAAATAGCGTTATTACATACGTACAATGCGAGGAGGGGCGGCCGGGCGGCCTGGGGCGGTAATGAAGAAATATAAAGAAACATCTCACTTGGAAATGGCCTCGTAACGTGTGATAGCTCGGTAGGAACGTGCGCGAGCTGGCAGTGGAGCGCCGTGTCAAGCTGGCTCCAGTACTGCCTCCAATGCCTACGAGTACTAAACAATTCGAATACACGATATTCGAACACATGTGATTCCTACTCGAATACAAGTCGCGTGTGTATCATACGTTTTTATGTGTCTGTTTATTTTATTTTCTTCAATTTTCAAGCGAAAGACTTTTAAATAACTGAACATTTATTATCTTTATGCAAAGTAACCCTCAAAAATCAATTGAAAGAATCTGATGACTACATTTTTCATTCGAGTACTTATTCGAATACAAATACTCAAGTACTTGCCCGATTCGATTCTCCTTTTAACGAGTAAGAAAGTACTCGAATACTAAAAAAAGGCCAACTCCGCAAATCACTACGTGACGGGCGATGGGGAAATTGTTTAGTGTACCGGCGGTCAGGGTAGGTGCGAGCCCCAAGGTCACGGGGAGGCCGCCCTAGGTGTAGTCGCCAAGATATAGTGTACTAAATCAGGATCAAGTAAGTTTAAACTTTACTCCACAAAAAACAGACTTCAATCTTACAAAAGTAGTATGACATTAATTTGCAACTAAATGGGATAAAAAACTTCACATTTATTAATATTTGTATTAAACCTTTTCAATTATAAAGTTTTAATTAAAAAAAAATCGATAATAAATATACAATATATCGATAAAAAAAAATCGATAAGAAATAAATCTTTATTAAACCTTTTCAAAAAATTAATTAAAAAAAGAATCGATAATAAATATATTATTATATAAGTTAAAAAAGTAAAAAAAAATCTTTAACACGATAAGGCGAGTGACTGTCTGTCTTTAATTGGTTATGTTACTCGTATGTTGATTATCTGGTTTTACTACAAAAATAAATATTGTCACTTTAACTTTACATCCAACTTTATTGGGAAGTGTTTTCATTTATTTCAGTTGTTGCAGAAATTGCATTAGTGTTATTTTGTTTAATTCTCCCTCCCAACCTCTTTGAACGGCGGAGGCCCTCCTCACAGAGGGGTGGCAGTTGCATGGTTGTAAAACTAAACAAAAACACGATTCCAATAATCATTGAATGTGTAGACTGTTGTCTCTATGGCGCTAGTTACAACTATTTAAACTAGTTCTGTTGTTAAATCTATCGCAATATTTAATGCATTTTAACCTACTATTACTTAGTTAATCTTTAATTAACTTTTAAATATTTAATTACTTTAATTAACGTCTAACGATTAACTTATTGCAGATGCTATGAAAATGAAAAAAAGTTTTGGGAAATATAATTTTTCTATAAAAAAACACCTGTATTTAGAAAATATAGATTGAAATCGAGATTATTAGAATGGAAAATAAATCGGTATCTTATACTAACACGGTGCTTCTAGCTTTGGGGGGAAAGGGTTGTTAGCAATGGGGAGATTAGTCCCGATTGCTATCAATAAACCCTATCAGGTCGACCTACACGCAGTTCCCCTTGGAAACTATCATGACTAATTTATCGTTAAATAAGTCACGATGGACTAACTGACCTGCTTTTTCATCCTCACCAATTATCCTTCACTGGGGCCTTGCCAGTGTATACCGATAGTGCAGGAAGGGTTACCATTCCATTATCATTCATTAAAAAAAGTACTTCTAACTGTCAAGTTAGTAGTACTTCTGAAGTAGGATGCTAATGATTTCGATTTCACCTTGTATACTTGGAAACTTGCATAACGTCTATTGCATCCTCTTAATGTCCCATAAAAACAGGAGTGTACCATGGCAACACTAGCCCGGGCAAGGGAGGCCGGAATGCCTAGTGGAGCGGAGAGGCCGCCGAGGTTTTTTCATTCGGCATTTTCACGGATTCCCGTCACGCACCGGCGCGGATTCATTTCACGGGCGGGCCTTTTTTATAATTTAATCTTATGCCTTGTTACAATCAAAATGATAAAAGGACGTGCGACGTGTGCGAATATTCATGAGTCTTTTTCCATGTCGATTGCAGCGGCCGACTCGTCCCAAATTGGGGGCCAGTTGTTGAGCGTCGGATAATTCCATTGGGCGAATTGCTCCGTAAATAACAGCGGCCGTCGCGCGCCGAATACTATTCCAATTTGCGTACTATGGCCTTAATTGCATTCTGATAGACAATTAACTAAAAACTGAAAAACCTTTAGCTAAAAGAGAGGTAATACAGGTTTTTGGTTTATCGTTTGTTGTCTGAGGCAGTATAATAATTCTCTTTAGATACGTTTTTTATGATACTTAAGATTGTTGACATTGGACTGCAATTTGAAACAAGACAAGGTAAGAATACATACATTTATATAATTATACCTATTTATTTATATAAAAATAACAGAATTACAACTTATAAATAATCTCAATTGAGATAGACGCTTATTTATTTAATGATATTTTTATATAAAAATTAAATACGTTGAGGATAAACGCTAAAGAGCGTGAAAACTAATTGTAAGTGGAGGCAGTAAGGCGTCCACTCACCCCAGCAACCCAGATCGTACCTAATTACTATCCGCCAACCAACAATTTCGCTAAGGAGAGATTTTTGCCCATCTTTGTATTGTGAGACCTTCTGCTAATAACCCGTTATTACAGAGTAATAACTCTCACGTCATGCTCGCTCTATGTCTGTAGGTAGTAGCGTCGGAGCGGTGGCGACGTTAATACCTTGGCTCTCGTATATTCACCCTGTCTTACTTGATGATGCACTAGCGAGAGGTTCTTAATTCATTTGTATTTTATGGCTAAGTTGCGCGATTATATCATTAATTTTGAGCCAACTTCAAAAAGGACTATTCGGTTGTATGTTTTATGGTAGTTACCTCATAGCTTCGTCAGTTGTAAATATAGTGGAAATATAGATTGGTTTCATAGAAATGTCAACAGGATCGACTCAATCGTTTAGTTTTTAAATCAAATTAACTGGTTTCGTCACAACTGAAGTTATTTTTTCTGGAACACAATCTTAATTTTTACTAATAATCGTTTTATATCAATCTATACTCTCTTGTTTCACATTTTTTATCACATTTATTTACCAGAGGGAGACTTTGTACAAAAGTCGTTTGCTTGCGTACCTCTGTTCCATTCGTGTTTCAACCATAAAACAGTTGTGTTTGCATGGCTGTGTTTCGGTTTGAAGGGTAGAATATGGCGTGAATTTACAGGGTACAGAGGAATAACACCTGAGTCCTCAGAAATGGCAACGCATGGGGGGTATCATGGGCGAAATAGTGTACTCTTTTATGTCCATGGTACTGCTCATGTCTATAGGCGACGGTTACCACTTTCCATCAGGTGGGCCGTCAGCTTGTATGCTATTCTAAGTTGCATAAAAAAATTCGATTGGTGATTAAAATAGTAATTTTTTAGTTTGAGCAAAAGACTGCTAATTGTAAAGCGATTTTTATTTCTAGATACACAGTTTCACGTTCAAATTTCGTTGGTAATCGCTGTGTTTGTTCGCGACTGTCTGTTTTCTGCAACGTTTCTGGTGAACGTACTTGTCAGGGATACGAGCGAGATTAGGGTGAGAGGGTATAACGAAGGTCGTTTAATGAGATAAGAGATTTTATTACGTAATTGGCGATAGGGTCTCGATAGGCGGCAGCACCGGTCTCGTCCCGGCCGCGTCACGTTCACGTCCCACTCGGTATAATGCGAGCTAACCATATGCAAAGAGCCGCGACCGTTCCCACTGCACGAATTCTACTCACGCGCTTTCATTTCGAATTTTTAGTATTCAATTTAAAAAGGTAAGAGCGGTCCCTCAATTAGCATGGTCGACAGGAACTGAACATTGTTCGTGTATATTAATTGGCGCACAATAAGTAAAAATGAACTAATCTACATGCCCTACCCATCATCATTAGGGGGAGAAGCTAGCAATATACCCTATTGGTTTGATCTCCACGCGGTTCTCCCTGAAAACAATCATGACTGATTTATTATCGAATTCGTCACGATAGACCAACCGACCTGCTTCATCATCATCTATCATCTCACTGGTATTTTGTCAATGTATACCGATATCGTAGGCGTTATTATCCATTAACACCCATTATAATTATAAAGTACCTAAAAGTCATCTAATTCTTATTCTAATATAAAGCAGAATACATTACATATATAAATATATAAAACAGTAACTTTTTTTACTATTCTCGAAAGGTCCCGCAGTTAATCACGACCTCATTTGATGGAAAGCGATGATATGGTCTAAGATGGTCCCCTGAACTATGTCTATGTATTAGTACACAGACATAGTTCATGGGATAAAGTTTGAAAATTTTTATGTAATGTTTAATTAAATATATAAAATACTTTTTGTTGCGATAAAATATGTAATTTCCACACAAAAATACAAAAAATTGTGCAAACGACACCGCGATCACGCCAAGTTCAAGGCTGATACGTGATATTTTTCTGCGTTAATATACAGTATATTAAACGCAAGCGAAGACTATACTACTTTAAATATTACTATAGGCAGTTCTAGCTTTAAATATAATGGCAAACAAGCTAACGGCCCACCCCCTATATGGCAGTACCATGGACATAACTAGCTTTACAAGCAACAGATTCAGCCATATTTCAATGAAACACAGTCATGCCAACACAACTGCTTCACGGTTGAAACACGAATGGGACAGAGGTACCCAAGCAATCGACTTTTGTACAAAGTCTCCCTCTGGTATGGTTGTGGCCCACAAGCGTTTATCTGTAGAGGTCTCCAAATTACGAAATCGGTTCGGAGACCTTTATCTTGTTTTATCTTTAATCTAAATTTATTAGATTTCTCTCATAAAAAAAATAAGAAGATATATACGGTTTGTAGAATGAAATAATGGAAAAAAATCCTAAGCCCCGAAGTTAATGTAAAGCATTATTATAAAGGGAGTACCCGTGCGGCATTAAGTTTTCACTTCGCTGACTGCGCGATGCTTCGCGCTAGCTTGCAATATGTACTTCTGAGCGGCTGTCGAACAACCTTTTTTTGTTCTTTGTGATGATGATCTTTTATTTGTACTATTTCTTTCCAGTGAATAAATGATTGATTTGTTATAATATGGGGATCTTAAGTGACAGCTGTGCTGTGTATCATAATGTCAGAATACACACGTCACAAAAAAAAAGAAAACCAGGAGCGATGTCTACAGCACCAGAAGCGTTTGTGCGCTGTGGCGGCCGTTTATCATGTGGTATGCTTAGTTGATTTGGAGGCAGTGAATATGTTAACTCTGTCTTTTTACAAAAGGTGGAGTTGGGATTTCTTAATAACATTATAATATAATATATTATTCATGGGATATTTGCGCCAATTCTGTACCGATATTGGTAATTATTATCTCAATTAGATTCACTTCCGCATCTGTCCTTCTACTTATTGTTACACGATTCTGCATTCTAAATACAAAAATATATTTTTAAATTGTATACTGAAAGATGGGCTTTTACAGGCAGAAAAACTTGTGAAACTGCGATCTTTTGATGAAATTGAGCTCGACATTTTTTAAAGTTCACTGCTAATTCCTATCAATAATAGGAATTTAAAGATGTTTTTGTAGCAATGTTTTTTAGCGCGTCAAGATATAATACGTGTTTTCTAAAGGAGATATGTATATCATTTATGTATGAGTGGGCTACAGTCATAAATTAAGTGTTGCGGCGATTTTTCCTCGTTGTGACAATAACTGCAAACAATTTTTTGGTATAAGCCTAGTTGGGCCATGTGCTTGTTTAGTTTGCAGTGCCCAGTGAGAACCCTTGTTAATACACACATATTATATTTAATCAAAAAAATTTATTCCTTAAGTAATTTTCTGCAAACTCCTTAATCAGGAATTTTGAGCGATTCAAATATTTTAAATGTAACGTGTCTATGTAAAATTTTGTCGAACATTTTATTTGTTTTAAAACAACAAAAGCGTATTTACAGTCAATACTCAATTTGGTCACGATTTAAGAAGTTTTTTTTGTGTACGTATAAATACAACATTATTAGCATTTTGTGACATCAAATATATGCATTAAAAACGTATATAAGAAATTAACCTCAACATAACTATTACCATATCTGCTTATTCCTCGGTTAACAATGTAAATCAAGGC
Source organism: Galleria mellonella (assembly GCF_026898425.1). NCBI lineage: Eukaryota > Metazoa > Arthropoda > Insecta > Lepidoptera > Pyralidae > Galleria > Galleria mellonella. The sequence goes on from NW_026442153.1 coordinate 89,843, forward strand.
ATATATGGCTTGACGATGACCTTACCAAAGGCTATGTACGTAATACAGACTTGGCTTTATACCTTTTATATAACAAACGATATCCACAGCGGGGTGGGTATGGCAAAAACCCTCGTCGGTTCCAGCTACCTGGAAGGGTCGTATGATTAAATACGACATGCTCCGCGCACTGTTAAGTTATTCACTCACACATTGCAAATACAAATATTCACCAAGTGGCTTGTGCTCGTATGTATGAGTGTCTAGTGGTGTGTGCTGTTCCGGTATATCGTTGTACCGGTATTAACAAATAAGTGCTTTTGACAAGCCTCAATATATTAAGACGTTTTGAAAATAAATTATTAATTCACTTTTCAGTTTTAGAAAACAAAGTAATTACTCAATTAAATATGATCACAATAACAAGATATAGGGAAGAAGGAATCGTTAGTAATGCGGACTACCAGCCCCGTTGCTAGCAATACATCCGGTCAGGTCGACCTCCACATAAATTTCCTTAGTTGAAGGGGTAGCCCATTCTATTCTGAGATTAATATATGGCAATTCTTATTTTACTCTTCGTTTATAATTTAATTAATTCTGATGATGGAAAATACAGTTAACAAACTAAATTAATCCGGAAGACGGCAGTGCGCACCCTCCTACGTGCGATATTAATATTCTTGGAGAAACGAGGGCGAGCCGAGTGTTATGTTTACCACAAAGGCAACAGGATAACAAAATGCTTCTGCGCGGCCCGCCTGGGATTACAATCGTGAGCATATTTACTTTTACCAACCGACTTCAAAATGAAGGAGGTTTTCAAATTTATTTGTATGTTTTTGTATTGTTCGTTAGCTCCCAACTTCGTCAGTTGGAAACCAATTTGAAAAATATTTTTTTTATCAGAAAGGATATATTTACAGATTAGTCCCAGAGAAATTTTGTTAAAATCGGTTCTATAGTTTAGTTTTCAAATCATAATCACTGGTTTTACACCAACTGAGGTAATTTTTTTTTGTGGAATAGATGAAATAAAAAGTGCAACATTTTTTATTATCAACAGCAGTAGTCGCAACTTTTTCGCATGACTTTTTCGGAATTTGATATCCTATGCCTTTATCATACTAAATATAACGTGCTTATAAAAGATAACAAACTAACTTATAACTCATTTATAATATTAGTAAGAAATTAGTATCTACAACTTTCTTTTTAATTTCTCAATAAATTAATACTTGGTAAACTAGTTTAAACAAGTTTATCTAGGTGCTATTATTAGCCTTTAAAAAGCCATAAAATAGCCATTTAAATGTACTTCTATTACTGTATTAGTTCTTCTATATGTGTATATTTAACACATTTGAATAAAGATAATTCTATTTTATCCTTTTATAGAAGAAAAAGAATTGCTAGATACGCTCAATCAAGCGTTGGCTGGTGTCCAGACTGCTGGACTGCAGCATTGTCTGAACTGACTCGGCCGCTCCTCGCTCGTTCGCCCACCGACTGTTCTCTTTGTTGCCAGAACAATATTTAATTAAACTATATTTCACTGGAAACGAAACATGTTAAGTGAAAACGGTAAATTATCGAAATAGTACCTACACAGACATTTCGACTATTTTGAAATAGAAATTAAATTATAATTAACATAAGAATATTAAGTATTTATTAATTAAAGGTCATGATGAATTGACGATATTTTTTATGTATTTTAGAATAGTAAATGAAATGACAAGCCGTCATAGTCGTCTTCTATAAACTATAAGACTACAGAATATTCAGATATTACAGAATGTCCTGAGATGTCCATCGTACTCTTCATGCCTTACCATTTTCGGGAACTAAAGTGTTATTTGTTATTCTTGCAGATTAATTAACAACAACTTATTTTATTCGATAAAAAAAAACACTTTATAAACATAGCTATTCCATAAGAATAAGGACTAGGTAGAAGTGATATTCCGGTTAATTTAATAATAATATTTCTTTCGTTGCTCCAGTCGTAGATATAAGAATATGGACCTGGATTATTTATTCTTATGGTAATTTCAAGATGGCCGTATGTAATTCTTTTTAATTAAAAATAATCATTACGACTGTAATCTCAAATGGGACAGTCACAAACGTTTGTCGGTAATATAGTAAGTTTAAATAAGTTTAATATGGGTAGTGTTTGGTGTGACATACCATTTCACCGTCCCCGGAAAAAATGGTATTTGGGAAATTAAACTACAGAAAAATTTAACAGTAAATTATAAATTAGATCGAACGCTCCAATTTCTAGCTATTTTCTTAAGCTTCTTAATGTCTTAACAAAAGTTTAGTTAAGGTAAATAAACTTGAATTAATTACAATCTATGAATTTAGTAAAATATAGACGTTCCCTGAATTTGTAATTGTAATTTTACTACTTTATTCTCATTAAGTGGCGCAGACAGCGAATATTGTTCTATTCCCTTGAAATAACATTGTACGCACAGTTAGAAATAATGTCGTGAATATTGTGACGTTTTATTTTATTCTATTTATGTATTTTATTTTATAGAAAACGAAATAGTAAATACATTATATGTACACACATTGGACGAGAATGTTTTTTCATCACTCACATGATATCTGATATATCCGGCGGAATGCAACATGAGAGTAATATATATATATACATATATATATATATATATATATATATATATATATATATATATATATATATATATGAATATATAATAATTAATATTATAAACGTGAAAGTGAGTTTGTTTGTTTTTTATTGTTTCACGCCTAAATCGCTGAAACGATAATGATGAATTTTAATATATACTCTAATATATAGGTACATACATATCCATTGTGACAAAAAAATATATTTTTATGGAATTGACGAGAGTATGTACTGTGTAGATAGCTGGATGCGATGTATCGAACATCAATTTTGTTTTTTCTACTCTCGTTTCTTTGAAAAATTTTCAGTTTGACCGAGAAAACAGCCCTTTAAATATATAATAATGATTTCAACTTTACCTGTGTAGTGTCCTATTATATCCTAGATTTATTCTCTTGTTCGTGATAAATAAACTCGAAACCTATTTTACTGATTTTAAAAATACTTTCACCTGTAAAAAGCTGCATTATCAGTAACATAGATTATATATAATATTATTGAATATTCTTTCTACCCGCGCGGAGCCGGGCCGGATCGCCTGTTAATAACATGTTCGCAGTCACGTACAGACGGATACTGCTTAATAATATAATAATATGTAACCGACTGCTGCGTAATTTATCGCCAACATTTCAGCTATGAAAACGTTACTGTTCCGGACATGTTCGGCGCGGATCGACAGCTTGATCGAGTCACATACGCACGCGGCTGCCCATTGTTTGCTACGAGTATTACGCACATCAGTAACACGACCACTTCACTACACGATGCACATGACTGAGCAATAAAGTTTTTTATTTATAACAAATAGATACTCTCATCAGATACTAGAAAACAGCAATAACAACAAGTTCAATAGCTTAGGTAACTACTTTATATTATAATTTATATAATTACATGCTTCTAATTAAACTATAATATTAGTTAATTTTCAACTTTCTCTTTGTTTACACACACTTTAAATACACAATCAGGACTAGACGCGATGTAAAAGTCTTTAAAGGTAAATGGTACCTACATACCTGCTTCTTTATTGCCGACGTTTATTTTAAAATGACTATAATGTTGATTCCAATAATTGTATCTAAACAAATATAGATATAATTATTTTGTATTTAATGTAATAAAAAAAGAAAAAACTGTTGAGATTCATTTGGATTCTCAATAGATTAGAATATTGGAAAGCCAGTGCTAAAATTAGTAAAAATATGTCAACAAATACGCTACTACCACCACTACCCTAAAATGGTAACGGTACCATTTTAGGGTAGGCCGTCAGCCTATTTTTTATTCTAAATTGCATAAATAATATTTATGACTAGATTTTATCCACGACTTTGTCCACGACCTTTAATCGGGATAGAAAGTAGCTTATATTGCTACATACCAAATAGTACGTGTCAATCAAATTACATAGGGATTGGTTATACTGTTAAGACGCCAAGAGACAACAAACAGTCTTTCACGTACAGATTGCGTCACTACAATAATATACGTGCGACCAACGGTAGATTACGAAAAACAATGTGTTTTCTTCTCCGTGCTAAGTAAGCTGGACGCGTGATCCGCACCCGGCCGGAGCAGCCGCCGCAGCGTCCGTCCCACATGTCCACTCGCCGCGGGATGGATTACACAGCTTTGTTATCGCTTTGTTTTTTATTAAATTACAAACCACCGCCGCTAAACAACAGTAATTCAATTAAGGGACAAAGCCTGAAAAAAATTAATCGACAATTCGCTCGAACGTTGCGTTGTGACTGCGCGTCACAAACGTTGGCGGGGATAGGTAATTTAATACAATTTCGAATGCGAGCTTTTCATCCCTCTGTAATTATTTATTTCGTTCAGATGGCGCTTTATATTGGCCGAGTATAATTTTGTTTAGAGAGGATTCTTTAAATATGTGCCACGAGTTAATAACGACGTTAAATAATTACTACGAATGGAGAATTAATTCTTTATTGTGCGTACTGTGGTAATTACAGGTTGATAGCTAGGTAATGTGATGTACAACACGATCTACCCGCTACGGGCGTACAATATTAAGCCATTTCATGACCTTATGTCTAATAATACATACATACTAGGCCGTCAGAATTAAATAAATACAAGTATATTTTTTGAACCTCGAATAAACTCGTGTTCAATCTGGCTAGTCACAACCGCATAGTAACAGTAAACTAATTTTGTGAAGAGAAATTCGTGTTAAGGGAATCACTAAGAATTTCTCGAAATTTCCATGAAAAAAAGAGATTGAGGTCAGACTCGCGGGGGAAAAACTGTTGAAAAAAGCTAGTGTTGGTAATAAATATGGTCAATATTGTCCCATCAATCAAGAGAATCTATAATCAAGTAAGATTGTGAAACACATTAGCGACCCGAGACAGCGCGGCCCGGCCTCAATTTAGCAAACTTTTCCTTACATTATTCATTATTATCGTTAATTCTCATCTCCTGTCCAAATTTTGATAGAAACATTTTGGTGAAAATTTATAACTTGCGAGTAGGTACGTCTCGCTCATTATGTTTTTTGTTCCATAAAAAAATAAATCGGAAATACTGAAGTAAATCTTCAATTATAAACTTGCTCCGCCTTGTCTTGTTTCAGAATGATCATCCATTTAGCTTGCCATCCATCCATTTGGAGACAACATTAATTTTATACCGACGTAAAAAAAAAGTATATCAATCTGGTTGTAGGGAAAATATCTTTTCTGTATTGATATACATAAAAAATTTGTTTGCATTTAAAGCACACACATCAAATTACAGTTTCAAGACAGTCACCAATAAACAGTACAAAAAACTTTGAAACATAAAATATAGTTTATGAATATACCAGCACGTGTGTACCTCAACAATGCAAAAAGGCTCAAAGGTCAGTGTGAAATTTTATTCTAAGGGTAAAAGACTGATTTTCAGCTATGACGCGATCATGATGAGTCTGAAATGTAAACAGGAAAAAATGGAAAAGAGAGAAAAATTGAATTGTTAAATAAACAATAGGAGTACAGTACTATTACAATATAAGTAAGTATGCATTGTGTGTGTGTGTGTATTTTATTGAATCCATTCAAACATTACTCTAATAGGCTCTACATATACAGTTTCTTTATGTTCCTTGTACCTCTCAAGGGAATGTAAACTTAACCATATTTTGCTCACAATTATACATATTCATATAGGCACTATGTGTAAACTGGATAATTTCCGTTCCTGTGAGAAAATCGCTAAATCCTTCACAGCACACGCCTACACCATAATAGAGACCTAAAGTTTATAGCCCCAACAACGACTCTGTTGATAGTTCAGTCAGAAATTTAGTCACAATAATTTTAGTTTGTAACTACAAGTACTTAATAGGTCATTATTTATTGCTTTAGGATTGTAAGTCTATAAGTCTCAAGTAGGTAGTAAGCCTGTAGAATCTGGAACTAACAGTGCCAAAGGGAGGCTGTACAAAAGTTATCTGTTTATACCTTTATACTATTATTTTTTTGCTGTGAAGCAGTTGTACTTGCATGGCTGTCTTGATTTGAAGGATGCTGCGGCCAGTTCACTTGCCCCTGCCAACTTTACCCCCTCAGTGTAGGAATAGATAGTGTCATGGTTGTTAGAAATTGGTACATATGAAGGTTTCAGTTCATTCTGTGATATCCATGCTGTTCACCTTTATAGGTGGTAGTTCTCACTTTTTAACAGACGGACCGTTAGTTTGTTTATATGTCTAAACTTAAATTAAATTACATATTTTCAATTCACATACGATAGTGAACGTGAGCGATTACAGGTACTTTTTTATGCAGCTTAGAATGGCAAACAATCTGACGGCCCACCTGATGGAAAATGGTAACCGTCGCCTATAAACATGAGCGGTATCATAGACATAAAACAGTATACTGTTTCGCCCATAATACCCTTCACGCCTTGCCTCAGGTGTTATTCCTCTGTATCCTATACATTCACTGTCATATCCCATTCTTTAAGCCGAAACACAGTCATGCAAACATAACAGGTTCACGGTAGAAACACGAATAGGACAGAGGTGCCCAAGCATACGACTTTTGTACAAAGTGTCCCTCTGGTAAATGATACCTACTGAATGGATTTTGGTAAACTTTCTATGGTACCAATCTGAAAATATAATCTTTCAGATAAAAAAGAATTAGATAAGAAATATAAAAAAAACATAACCGAATCCTTTTTTGATGTCGGTTGGATACTATTGTCGCTTGTGTAAGCTCAGACTAGTTTAACAGGCCCTTAGTTGGCTCTCGTTGATAATTTAATTGCGGCTGACTTATAGAGACGTTAATGAGGCAGTTAACCAACAGCTGAGTAATGGCTGCCGAGGCGCGCGCACGCGACCACCCACCAACTCTCTGAAAGCACGCTTTTAATCACAGACAAACATTTAAATAGATGTCGCATTTAATATATTGCATTTTATTTGTCAGCCCATTCTTTCCCTTGCAAGTGTAAACTGTCGGAAGTTTTTATGTAGCCGTTGTATCTATGAATTTCGGGAAACTCCTTTTGTGCGGTGTTTCTATATGAATTATTATATATGCATTGCAGGGAGTCAGTGGATGCAGGTGGCTCCGGACCGTACTTTATAGCAGTCTATGGGAAGGCTTATGTCCAGCAGTGGACAGATAATGGCTGGAATGATGATGATGTAGTGTTCAGCACCGAGGCCTAACCATTTTGATCGTGGGTCCTCGGTGGAAGTTCGTGTTTACAAACATTGTTCGTGCCTACTCAGGCCTACAATTGTATAAGTGTTTGTGCAATATCTAATCTTCCCGGAAATTTTCCTTTGAAAATGTTTAGATGTTCTACAAAAACGTATTTACAATTGGTATTTTCAGACAGGTTGGCCATAAAAATAGACTTTGCAAATAAACTGGAAAACTGGGGGTACTACTTGCTTTACTTTTAAACAGATTGAGTTATTTGCGCCGTCTATTTTTATCTATGTCTTTGCTTTGAATACAAAAAAGTGCAGCGCGGCAGTTTATAATTCTGCGGTTTTGTGTGAAGTTGGCAAAAAGCAACAGTGGTGCTATAACGGTGAGTTCGCATTTTGTTTACATAAAAAAGTAGGTTAACGTTTTAACTGTGGCAAGTTTAAATTGTTTATGGACTTTGACTTTGTAAAATTAAAATGGAATGTTTGAAAACAAACTATTTTATACGCATGGAATGCCTCGGGCGCGGGCGGTTCGTTGTTATTTACAATAATGTAAACGCATTCAGTTTACGCAATTTTATTTTGAAGTTAATTTAGTTTTGTGTTTATGAAGCAAGATGGAAGTTTATCTCGAGTTTAAATAACTATTTCGCAGAGTATTACGCTTATCGTTGAGAAATTAACGCTTACAGCGCAGCTGCGGGTTTCTCTCAGTACCTGCAAAATTATTAAAACTCAAAAGTATGTTATTATACTGAGCACTAAAGCCATAAAAATGATGGCTAAGTATATCTAATTTTTTTAATGAAAGGATCAGATGATCTTTTTTTTTAAAACGTAGTTTCTCTCCTTTTCTCTCAAGTTTTCACGAATCAAGTCAATTATCTTATATAAATCTTTATTTATGTATTTACATAATTATTTATTTTATGATAGTTTGTTTTCCTTGTGCCTATAATTATATATTAACTATTTATATATAATATGTATCCTAGTATTGGGTACATATTTAACATATATGCATGGGATTATATAATTTTGTTTGATTGATATGTATATGTATGTATATGTATATATATATGTGTGTGTGTGTGTGTGTGTGTGTATGTGTATGTATATGTATGTATGTATGTGTATATGTATATGTATGTATAGATGTATATAATTTTTATACATTTTTAATTTGCAAAAGATGCTTTTTTAATTATACAGCACTATCATACCTACTTGTACAACAATTAGTCCATTACCCTAAGGTTGTCTTGAAAAGATTGCTCTCAGCAATAAGACCGCCTTACTGTACTTATACAATTGTATCGTTGTGTTTGTAAATTGTCTTGCTTATTTCCTATATTGTATAATGCAAATAAAGTATACTCATTCATCCATTCATTCAAATTTTATATAAATATCTTCTTTATAACTTATGTCAAGTATGAAGATAGTTCCGGAGACTTTCAGCCAGATCTTAGATGGATCTGAATAGCATTCATCATCATCATATCGGCCTTCAACTCCCCACTGCTGAACAACCGCAGTCAGGCTTTAGAGAGGTTTTAATAGGGACGCTGCTGCCCATACCTCGGAAAGGTATGGGTTTCCCATTCTATGCCGGGGTCACACGAAAATGACGATCTACTAAAAAATTACCTCTGTTTTAAAACATAAGTAGTTTCAAAATTGTTCGGACTATTCGTTATTGTCAAACTCGTATTTCTATACTTATGTGTATTGTAAAGTACATTATAAAGTAGAGAGTGGGGGCTTGGCACTGATGTACATTGTCACTAGTTCCGTGGGTACTTTCACACCGTCGTAAGTTAGCGCGAGTGAGGCAGTATATCTAGTGTCGGATTGTAAGGTAGGCGCTACCCATAGTTCAGCTCGTAGACGTACCTAAGTTGTCGAGTTTACGACGGCCGGCGGTCGCGGCGGCGGCGAGCGGTAATGCGCCGTTCTATCGCTGCACTTAGCATATTTCCACGATAAACACCACTGTTTGCTAATGTCTTAACGGGTGCTCGAATACCGACTTTACTGTTTAGAAACAAGGTTGATATTGGTCTGCAATGGTTAACACAAAGTCAGGTGGGCATTGGCATAATGTTGGTCGATAAACTAAGCAAGCACAGCGGGCAGGTAAGCGACACGTGTGAGCAAATAGACGCCAATCAATGTTGTATGCCTTACCAATAGTGTAACACTAACATATGGGTAGCAAGTGGAGCAGACCAATTGCGGGGAATTACTCTTCCACTAATGCCATTTGTTATTCACAACGGCTCTCCGTACGTTACTCGGTTTTGGTTGGCCGTACATAATTGTAGATTTGTTGTTGTGTATTTGTCTTCAAGCTTTGCAATGCATAAATTAGATGAACAAGGTTTAGCAGTAGCTAAATATACCATTACAGTCAAATTATACAATTCTATTTACTCCACATGATTATCGAGAAAATGTTAAATGTTTCTATTACCACCCGAAGGTGGTGACGTCACTACAAATTGATACTGTCTTAATAAAATATTACGTGAAGTTTCATTTTAATAAAGCTGTTGTTTTAATAAACCTGTATATCTGCAGAGAAGATGAGTTTGTATAATGGAAATATATTTGGTGCCTCTTGTACTCATATATTAGACTAAACATTAATAACTCACTGCTGCAGAGTGTAAATTTAAAAGAGTGTCCAATTACTATTTTATAAACAGTTTTTATCTTGTTTTTTTTTTTTTATAGATAGTCTAAAAACACTAAGTACTCTAATATTAAGAATTTTATTAGTCAATATTAGAGTACTTTATTCTTAGTTTCTTTTACATACACCCACTTTAACTTGCCTTACTTGATTTAGATTTATAATTTACGTTTATATAATTTAAATCCATTATTAGCTGTGTTTACAAAAGACACATGGAAGAAGCGAAAGAGGTTTGTTTGAATCGAAGCATTTGGGCGTTTCATTGTTTCTGCCTAACCTAATGGGAGACAGGCGTGACAGATATGTATGTATGTATGTACAAAAGACTTATCATGTAAGTTATCATATTTGAGAGCTGTGGATTTTTGTCATAAATAAATTGCGCTCAAAAAGTGTAATTCATTTTCAGTCTTCTCTTTACGGGTATATCCGTTCTATCCGTATCCGCTTTGATGCAAATTTCACACTTTCTCGCTGGTACATAAAGAAGAGTGTAAAATTTAAAGAGATAATAGCTTTTCTCGGGTACAGTATTATGGGGCGTTTAAAAAGCGAGTCGTTATCAGTCGCCGTTATCGGCAAGTGTGGCGGGCAGATAGCGTGAACACGCGCCGCCGGCCGGGACGCCCGGACGGTGCGGAGCCGCGTGGCATGGTGCGGCGCGGTGCGGCGCGGTGCGGCGCGGTGCGGCGCGGTGCGGCGCGGTGCGGCGCGGCGGCAGAGGAATGGTCTTAATTAAGATGCTGCAGTGACTCAATTAGTACGTATGCTGCCAATTGGGGAGCTCTCATTTAATTAAAAAAATCACGTCGGTTTCGTATTTTTTTGTATGTTACGAGATATCTACGTCAATGGTGATGTGAACCGATTTTAAAGATCTTTTATTTTAATGATGTTTGTATTGTGCGGTTATGGAGTCCGTAACCAAAACCACAAGGTTGTCAAAATATTTATATAAAAGTTACTGGTTAGTCGATTATATTTATTTCGTCTAATTCCGCTGCCATTAGTATGCGGGCGACTGCTAACATTTAAAGATTGACTTCTATTAATAAAAGTTCTATGACCTTCCATTGATTCCATAAATAAATAAATCATCAATCTCCGACCGTTATTCATTCCATGTTCATGTCACAACACGTGTTAACGGTAGCGAAAACGGGGGAGAAGGCACTGTTGGTAATAGAGATTAGCAATCCCATTGCAAGCAATACGCCCTGTGCATGCGGTTCCCCCCGGAGACCATCATGATTAATTTATTAACTAACTAACCTGCTTCATCATCATCTATCATCCCTCACCAGTACCCCGCCAGTATATACCGATAGCGCAGGCGGGGTAATCATTCTATTATCAACAATTAAAAATTAAAAAAATAAAGGTAGCGGAATTAAACAAACTTGTTCAGTAAAATACGTAAAAATAAGTGTATCGCTGCCGCCCGTCACCGTCGCCCTCCTGCGGCTGTGTTCGTGTGCTGTGGGCGCGGACGAACCGCTTCCGTAAGCACTTCCACCACAGGTGAGTCCGCGGCTGATAAACTTTTACTGCGCGCTTTTGGGCGCCATTTAATCAGGGCGAATCGATTGCTTCCATCTAGCGGGAAAATATCAAAAGAAATAAATCAAGGCGCAGCCAGGCACGATCCAATGAACTCGGAATAAGTAAATAGCGGACTAATTCCTCATTCATTACGAGGACGTGACTCATTGGTAATGCTTTCGCTGTGTCATCAATTTGAGCTACACGTTGACAACTGTCACGACTGGACTGAACGGAGTTATGTGTAGTTTACTGGTATGGTATGTTATGGTAAGTGTATTTTTTTAATCATTTTTAAGAGAATTGCAAAAGATAAGTTTAGCAAAGAGATAATGCTACCAGTGTCTTGGGTACGCTGCCTCGGTGTGGTGTTTTAATTTAAGAAATTGTATATTTACTTTAATTGTTAATAATCTAAATTACCTGATAAAATAAATTATTTAAAAAATGGAACGAGTGTCATTCCATAGTAACAGTATTAAAATAAAAATATTTTGAAGACATTATTTTTATTTTAGTTTATTAGTACCTTTGAAAATTCAAATTTAGCAAAAAAAATTTGAACTGTCGTATCGTAGGAAGAGTCAAGAGAGAACACTTAGTCTTAATGACAACAAACTTTGAATAAAATCAATAACAGACTAATAAAAGTAGTAGAGGGTGGCAAATTAATAAAAAATGTGGTATAAATTGATTTTGTCTAGTTATAATAGAATAAAAGGGCGAAGGTCGGTCAAAGATAAAATAAAGTAAGAGCTTTACCGTCCACCAGCCAACAGAGACATCCATTATGGTAATTAAATTATCGCCTAATGGCGGTTATTTAGTATAACTGTGTTTGTTAAGCACCCATTTGTGATCAAAAAGTCTGAGTTATGAATACATTTTATTTTTATTTTATTTACTACTCATATCTACGACTTATATTTGAAGATATCTTGACTGGAATAAAAAGAATCCTGTATCTTTTACTATGCTACATACTATCATATGTGCATACTAAATTGAACGAAAACTGGTTGAATCATTAAGATGCAAAGAAATAAAAAAAACAAACAAATTCACTTTCACATTTATAATCATTATCATCATATCAGCCTTTAACTATCCGCTTCTAAACATAAGCTTATCCCTTGTGGGGTTTTGTCAGCAGTGTGCCACGTTTGTCAGGCGGATCGACAACTGCAGTTAGGCTTTAGAGATGTTTTAAGTGGGACGCTGCAGCCCATCTCTCGCCCTCCTGTAGTCGTCTGTTACGACACTCACGGGAAAGAAAGCGGTGGCCTATTGTTTCCTTATTATATACGAGCATTACCCGCGATTACGTTCACGAGATCGGGGTATATTCACTCACAGGGGTAAGAAGTAGCCTATATGTAGTAAATGTATACTGAATTTTACAGTGATTGGTACCGTAACACCAAGAGGTAAAAACAAATAAATATTTATAATATTAGTTCCTTGGGGGGAAAGGGATTGTTAGTAATGGGGTCAAATAGCCCTATTACTAGCAATATACTTTGTCAGGTCGACCTCCACGTGGTTCCCCCTGGAAACCATCGTGACTAATTCTAGTTTAATTCGTCAGGATGGGCCAACTGACCTACTTTCATCTTCATCTGTCATCCCTCACTGGTGCCCCGCCAGTGTATACCAATAGCACAAACGGGGTTACCATACCATTATAATCCATTAAAAAATATATTAGTTCCTTATCAGATGTAATAAGGATTAAATAAATAAAAAAGAAAAATGCGTTTATTAACCAAAAAGAAATAACAGAGACAGAACACAATAAGAGTATCACTTATACCAAGTTATATTATGAAAAGTCTGCATTATCATCAGTTCCCAAAGTAGATTCAAATCACAGTTACAATTACAACACCGTGATAAAATTAACCAACCTCGAATCGAATAAACAATAAGACAGCTAAATTTAATCTCACCTTCGTAGCACCTCTTCATACGTAGACATGTTACGTAGACGGCGCTACACAACATGTTTCTTAGTTCAGTTTATGTACACGAATGACTTTTGAATTAGCCGACTTCAAATGGAGGAATCTGTTCTAAATAGATACTTTGATAATTAATATTTTCCAATTAAGTGGTTTAGTTGCGGTTTGATTGTATATTGATATTTTCACGATTAATGTCGATTTTTTGCTGGGAAAAATGTCATGTTTTTCAAAAATTAATGAATAGGGCATCACAATTATTCAAAATCAAGGAAACACATATCGTATCAGTTATTTACCGAGTCTTATGATGTAATATGTTATGTGTAATTATTATTTCAAATTACATCGCCCACGTGAAATCCAAGCCTTCCGAAATTACCACAGGCAATGGCACTATTACGGCTTTTATTCTGAACTCGGTAATTTTCTAACACATTGTTAGGAACAATTCTCGGAAATACATGTAAAGTATTTCCATAAATCATTAATTGAATATGGAAAAGCAAATAAAATACACGGTACTAAATATAAACTTGAATTATTTTGAGGATCGTAACTTGTCCGTCTTAGTTTCAGTAATATTAAATCCTCAATAATATATTCTAGACACGCGGTGGAGTACCCGACCGGAGGAAAGTTTGAGCGGCTCTATCCAACGCTGTTATACTCAAGCCACACTTGTTACGCAGTGCACTGATGACATTTTAATAGATATACTGTATCGATTCACGGAACTGCAACTATGACGTGATGTTACAATGTTAAGGATATGAGGAATATCGAAGTCGCCGTCAGAATTTCGCTGAATGATATAAAAATGAGGGTATCCGTAAAAGAACCGTGAAGCAGTTGTGTTTGCATGGCTGTGTTTCGGTTTGAAGGGTGGGATATGGCGTGAATTTACAGAGTATAGAGGAATAACACCCGAGTCCTCAGGAATGGCAACGCATGGGGGGTAACATGAGCAAAACAGTATACTCTGTTATGTCCATGGTATTGCTCATGTCTATAGGTGACGGTTACCACTTTCCATTGGGTAGGCCGTCAGCTTGTTTGCCATTCTAAGTTGTATAAAAAAAGTTATAAGAATAAATGAATGAGTGAATGAGTATACTTTATTTGCATTATACAATATAGGAAATAAGCAAGACAATTTACAAACACAACGATACAATTGTATAAGTACAGTAAGGCGGTGTTATTGCTGAGAGCAATCTTTTCAAGACAACCTTAAGGTAAGTGACATATTTTTGTACAAGAACGTATGATAGTACTGTATAATTAAGAAAGTACCTTTATCAAATTAAAAAAACAAAATTATTAACTATATTACAATATATAATTATATACATATATGTTAAATATGTACCTAATACTAGGAAATATATAAATAATTACAAGAAATAATCACAAAGAGAAAAAAAGGCACAAGGAAAACAAATTATCATCAAATAAATAATTATATAAATACATAAATAAGGAAACCAATATATGAAATGAAGAAACAATCAGATGGAAAAAAAAATCTTTCACTTGTCGTTTGAAAGCGTCAATGGATTTAAATAATAAATAAAGTAGATATTTGTTGATAGCTGTACATTACTCGTATAATAATTGGCAACACGTTCATGAGGTCTTAAGAGAGGAGATTTACACAGTGCTACTTATATAACACGAAGTATTAGCAAGACACAGATGTTATGTTACATCTATTGGGGAAGAAAAATTGTCGAGTGTCGAGCATGTATAGGCAAGTGTAAGGAGACACCCAATAGATAGAACGACGTCTTTTAATGTTTTACAGGATTGTATTTTTTTTATGAAACTTAGAATGGCAAACAAGCTGACGGTCCAACTGATGAAAAGTGGTAATCGTCGCCTATAGACATGAGCAGTACCATGAACATATCAGAGTATACTGTTTCACTCATGATACCCTCCATGCGCTGCCATTCCTGAGGACTCAGGTGTTATTCCTCTGTATCCTGTATATTCACTGCCATATCCCACCCTTCAAACCGAAACACAGCCATGCAAACACAACTGCTTCACGGTGGAAACACGAACGTGACACGTTCGTGTTTCCACCCCACGAAAAGTCGTTTGCTTGGACAGACGTGTCCAAGCAAATGACTTTTGTATAAAGTGTATTAATAGATATGCTGTTTTTGACATGAAACATAAATAAAGATAAACTCTGTAAGTATTACTCCTATCTCAAGGATGATAGATAAAATAATTAGCTGTGCACAAGTCATAAATTATTTTGCTTTTAAGTGATGCTCGCATGCGGACCGCACTACCTCTGTCATAGTAATGATCTAGATTTACATATTAGAGTGTGTACACCTTATTAATATTAATAATTGATGTACATAATTACGGCGTCGGTCGAGATTAATCCTAGTGATTAATTCCCACCATTCCCAAGGGTCCGAGGCTCACTGACTTCTTACCAATCTATTCTTACTTACTAGACATATATAGAGACGCAGGGAAAACATTAGGTCGGATGAGGGCCAGGGTGGGGGGTGAGGAGGAGGGGGGCGGGGAGGGGCAGGGTCGCGGCGCCCGGGGCGAGTCGCGGCTCGTGATTAATTAGAAACAATGCGAGAGTAAGGCGGCTGAACAAAGCCGCGTAATCCAGGCTCCAGCGGCGTGCGCTCCGCGGCCTAAACAACTCACCCGCGCAAAAACCTACCACTTTTGTTGCCGTAATTCTCTCTCCAGGTGGAAGAATACACGCCCGAAATTATCGCTAAGTGGACTCATAGTTGCTCATTGTTATCGGACTCGGCGCAAGTTATTTCTGCTTAATGCCGCTGGGATTTGCGAACAATCCATCCGTGTGTACAGGTAGAGGGTTTAAGTCTCTCCAGCGGCCTTGTCTTAATTTGGACCGACGAGTTTGCTACACGTGTGGAATTTATTAATGCGCTTGATCAGTAGACCGTTGCATACGACGCCATCAATAGAATTTGTGTTTTCCTTAATGAGACACCGACGACCTTGGCGGCGACAGTTTAACGCACTCCCTCACCTTCTAATGGTTGCGGTTTCGATCTTCGCACAATACAAACAATTGTTTCGACGCATATATATATATATATATATATATATATATATATATATATATATATATACAATATGTGTTTGTTAGTATTGAGCAAGTTGAAGTTCCGGAAGTTTTATGTTTGAGATAAAATGGAATATTCCTGATTAATTTCGTTGCCGTATGCCACCAATTTAGTCAATATATCCCAGTCATCTAAATTACTACATGGAGTATTGCTGTCACCTCTAGGATGTCTCTGCCAAGTACCAGCTGACTTCACTTGACTTAATTGAACGCCAAGCCAAAAAGCTCATAGGAAACGATTTAATGCTACATTTCAAATTCCAATCTCTAGAACACTGCAATAAAATTGCGCGACTCGCTATTTTCTACAGGATACATTTTGGAGAGTGTGCTCGAGAACTACATGACCTGATTCCTCCTTCAACCTTTCGACATCGGATGACCAGACGGGGCGAGAACCTCCACCCTTACGTCGTAGACATACCATTTATACGTACGAAGTGCTTTGCATCTTCCTTCATCATGCGCACTGCCAAGGAGTGGAAATCTCTTCCTGCTTAGGTTTTTCTATCTAAATATAATCTGTACCAGTTTAAAGCAAATGTAAATAGACTATTCGTGGGCGCGCGAGCCCCTTCATAGACCACATGATTGCTTTCTATCAGGTGAGATTGTGATCAATCGCAGGACTCTTTCAATAGATAAAAAAGTAACGCGGACGTATTCGCAAGTAAAAATGAAAAAGGTATACTTTTAATTTTAATTCAATTTTATTCCTTCCGCCTATTTTATCAGGAAATTAGAAAGAATTTGCATACAAGCAGATCATCATAGCTTTCCGGTACTCAAGTTTTAAATTCCGAGTGAAAGTATGTCAAGATGTCGTGCGTTATGGCTGTATGTCTTCATTAACCTTGACCAACATCATGCATATAAAAATTCTAATAAAAGAACTTTCCTCGTGACACGCACAAGGATGTAACCGAAAGGCATAAATACTTATGAGTATATACGTACAATAATACTGTAATTGGTATAGTTGGTAATCGTGGAAAGAGTTTAAGGAGAAAACAGTAGTTTTTCGAGTTGTTCATTTGCTTGTTTTGTTTCGTTTCTGATGTCTATGGTGCTATGGTTTAGACTATGACAGTTATCATTTTCCATCAGGTAAGCAACTAAGCACCCATCTGATGGCAGAGGGTTGCACTCTCATTGTCACTTTTGAAGATAACGTATATTCTTTCTGAAGAATCTCATGTGGTAGTTTCTATAGCAAATCTCGAGAGAAATTTCTCTGAAATCACAGTATATGCTCACAAAATTCTAACCAGTATTTGCGCCATTATGAATCAGCATTTAGAAGCTGAATTCTCTTACAATATAGCAACGCCTATAAACTGCGTAACTAAAATATATAAATATTCCCTCATGTAGACGAAGTCGCGGCCAGAGGTAGTTGTACACTAAATACTAAATACCTAAAGAACGAAAATGTTAAGGAGATCCCATTAAAAGTACAGTGTAGTGTACAAGAGCGTCTGTTGGCGTGCGATGGTACAGTAAACAGTAATGTCGGGCCATAACTCAGCGGCAAACGGCCGAAACACTGCAATCTGGGGAAGCAATTTTTCTAACAATTTACATACTATTACGGCGACCACGCCCCGCATATTAACACATAACCTATAGAGACCTGTCTTTAATGACTTTGGCTCGGTTAAAAATATATATTTTACCGGTATTTGCTAAAAGCAAAAGAGTTGAGGAAATTTCTGTTTAATAGAAATTATATAACGAAGTATGTTTAAATGAAATTATTTAAAATAAAAATGTTTGTTATTTAAAAATGTTATTTTAAATGATACATATACGGATAGATAAATGATGGTCTTTGGCATTTTATTCTCCGAGAATGGCGAAACATTGAGTGAAATTTAAGTCCGTATTTGGAGTTTATCTCATTTTCTTTGTAAATTACGTTCTTTTGCTTGTTCTATCTTTAAACAGCTTCTTATAAGATTGGATTATTTTGTGAGAATCAAGTAAATGATCTCATTCTCTATCTGGTATTTATACTAATATAGGTTAAAAAAATATGAACCTGTAAATAATGAGCTAAATGGTAGCGCCGGCTGCGGTGGCTTCTATCTTAATCAGGCTAATGACTGAGCTGCTGCTATATGTACAGAAATATATTCCGCTGTTATTATATATATAGAGATTTGAGCGGTATCTGTTACACAAACTGGCGACGAGTGGAGTTACGACTACAAACTCACTCAAGCAAGAGAAAGTTAACAATTGTTTGAGTATTTATTCAACAGTATTTTGTACCAGTTGAAGCATCTGTTTACGCTCGTCTGTTACTGGGGAGATTAAACGATTTTATACAAGTGATGTTTTAATTTAAACGTTTGTTTGTTTGTAATACTTTATTATACAATAAAGTCTTAAATTATAGGGTACAGAGTTCTTAAGAAATATGTACTAAATGAGTACAATGGCGGACGGAATAAAAGGGAGTTTTTCTAGTGTATTACGTCCATTTTACTTCATTCAGTTCTAGCGTTTTAAATTCTAAATTTTAAAATTTTTATTATAAGTTTTTATTATTTCATTTATTATTAGGTTATTAAAATTTTTTTACTATGCTATACCTGCTGAAAAAAAATATTTATTTTTTTAATAAAGTGAACATAAAACCAAGAAGTATATGGCGAAGAACAGTTGTTACTTGATCGCTAGCAGCACTTTT
The DNA here is from genome assembly GCF_026898425.1 of Galleria mellonella. Taxonomy (NCBI): domain Eukaryota; kingdom Metazoa; phylum Arthropoda; class Insecta; order Lepidoptera; family Pyralidae; genus Galleria; species Galleria mellonella. The sequence continues at coordinate 109,224 of NW_026442153.1, forward strand.
TATCAAGAGAATAGCCTATTTAGCGACTAGGAAGTAATTGTGTTTTGTAAACCATTATGTTTTTTATAAATTAGTAATTACTTATTTATTTATTTAATCAACTGGATGAGCTTTGCAGTCTCCCAATACGCTCACCCAGGAATGCACCAGTACAATAACACATATAGAAAGAAATAATACCCATAATTATAAAAAGATTAAAAAGATATTAATAATATTAAAATATATTAAAAATATTTTATTAAAAATATTTAACTTAACTAGAAATAATATTAGAGCCTAAATCTCTGAACACAGACACTCTGTGGTCGTCCGACGAAACTCCAGCAAGTTGCAGGCAAGTACGTCCAATTGTGGATACCGGCTCAAAATATCGTTGAGTAGTTTCAATGCAAGAGGTAGGGAAGCTTACTCGGCCAACTCTGTTCTTCTTAATGGAACATCGAAAAGTGCCGTCTACATTTATAATTGTGAATTGTTAATTTATAAGTAATCAGCCTATGGTGTTGGTGCTGGAGGCAGCGGTAGCGGTGGTCGGTGGTAGCGTGGCGTGGCGGTGGTCGCGTGCTGCGCCAGCGTTACCTTACTTCCGGACAGGACGGCGTGCGGCGTGCGGCGTAACGCGAGCCGGCCGCGGCGGTAGATTGACGAGCCAGATTGGTGGTCGCGTTCATGTCACATTTGCGTCTCCTTGTAACTCGTGTGCAATTACTGATATACGAATACATTGCTCTTATGCTGATATACATTACTGGTCGTGTAGTCCCGGCATAGATTTGGCCACCCCTTCCATTCCCGTGGGTGTCGTATGAAGCAACTAAGGAAGGCGAGAGATGGGATACAACGTCTCTCTTAAAACATCTCTAAACTACTTCAGTTGCCAATCTGTCTGCTAAGCGTAGCAACTACTTGCAAAACCTTTCAAGGAGGAGGCTTATGTTCAGCAGTGGACAGTTAAAAGCTGATATGATGATGATTACTCTTATATATGGATGAAACACATATACAAAATGACATTGCGTATTTATAACGTAGCTATGCTTACAAGTTTTCTGTATGGAGGGTGAGGTACGGCAATTAAATTACAGAGCATCGAGGTACACTATAGTCCTCTGAAGTGGCAACGTACGAAAAGTACCATGGGTGTTTTTGTTTTTAGCGATTGTTACATGTATTATTATTTTTGTCAATTTTGTTTAAGTTTTAAGTATCATAAAAAAACAAATATAGATAAAATATTTGAACCAGACGAGAAAGCTTATTGCTATCTATCAGATCAATTCAGATTATTACCGGCCTTTCCCATCTCTACTGTCGTTATAAATATAAGAAAATGTGAGCTATAAATTCATCACCCATATAAATACCTTGTAATAATTGACAAGGGTCTAATTGCAAAATACATATTTTATATTTCATTCAGAACAATTTAGAAGTGCTGAAAAATGAATTCGTTTTAATTTGCAGATTAAAATCCCGGGTATGTCCAGGTGTGAGGGACGTGTCGTTCCAGGCCGGGGCATTTAATCACCGGTAATTGGCGTTGATTTGGATGCGTGTAATGGTTATCCACAGCCACTGTCCTGTGGACATAATGGTCGCTTTTTATCGCAGTTTAATTCGAAAATTATTCAATAGAATGATGGATGGGAGATGTTGGTGTTAACATAACCCTGGAACTTCTACTATTATTTAGAGATATAGCCTTTTTCAGTATCGGTGACTGACTTTATCGTGGGGATAGCTTAGAAGAACTGGCAAAACCCCCGTTATGGGGGAGGCCTTTGTTTAGCCGTGGACAGTCAACAGCCGATATTTAGTAACAAATATTTAGACATTTAAACGTGTACCTAAGCACATGTATAGAAACCTCCAGAAACATATAATATTAGTAGAAAGTAGGATTTATTACTTTTTTTTTATTGTTACAAAAAGGTCGTACGAAATAGAATGTAGCTTTCTACAGCAAATTGAATGAATCCTTTTCAAGTGTCTATTAGGCTCGGTTTTTCAAAGGCTACAAGTGAAAATATTCTATTGGATTTACAATTTCGTCGAAGTGTCATAAACTCGTCTCTGAAACCCGAAGGGCGGCATGAAAATATAAAAAATAATCTGCATAATAAGTGTATTGGAAAACATGCCCTGACACCCATTTATCATTTGGGTCCGCTATGGAGACGTTCTCCAAGAAAATATGTTTGTTTTAAATGCTACCCGCTAAATACGTTGTAATATTTGAAAAAAAAAATTCAGCAAAAAACAAACTTTCCGGCGGGGAAAATGCGTTCTCATTTTTTCGTATATCTATTACTAGCGATTTTGCCTGTCTTCCCACAGGTAAATAGAATTTTCAAAAATAATATACAGCTTATTTTAATCGCTGATAATGTTACCTTATATAGATGAACAATATTTAAAATCGGTATGAAAAGTTTTTTTTTTTTTATAAAAACATCCATTACAAACAAATAAACCAAAAAAATCTTTTCCCTTTATAATATTATTAGCTTTTACCCGTGATAAAAACGAAAAAGTAATTTATATCAGTCTTTAACCTATATATTTAGTACGTGTATATCAAATTTCACAGCGATTGGTGATGCCGATATAAGGTAACAAACAAACTCATTTTCACATTTATAACATTAGTATTAGTATATCTATATTATGTAGATTTTTTAATAAAACTTATGTGAAAACTAAATAATAAAAAAATAAGTAAATATTTACAAGCTAAGTACGAGTATGTACCAGTTAAAGAGTAGGTAAACTCCGAACAAAAAAATGTTGCAACGCTTCAGACCAATATCGAAATGAGAGCCAATGTTATGAGAAGACCCCTATTCTTTTTTTATGCAACTTAGAATGGCAAACAAGCTGACGGCCCACCTGATGGAAAGTGGTAACCGTCGCTTATACACATGAATAGTACCATGGACATAACAATGTATACTGTTTTGCCCATGATACCTCTCATACGTTACTATTCCTAAGGATTAAAGTGTTCTTTTTCTGTACCCTGTAAATTCACTGTCATATCCCACCCTTTAAACCGAAATATAACTATGCAAACACAACTGCTTCACGGTTGAAACACGAATGAGATAGAGGTGTTCAAGCAAACGACTTTTGTACAAAGTCTCCCTCTGGTAGCTATTCTCAGTTTTGTCCAAAAGTGGAATATTAATGATTGTTATGATGACGATTTAACAAAGATAAGAAAACAACTAAGATTGATAAATATTTTTCTCATATACCCATTGTTATATAACGAAATATGATGCCATTCACTTAATATCAGCCATGCTTAATGTACAATACTAAACAAAACTTAAGTTTTCTTGTTGTTTTGGAAGCAAGCCAGGCCATGTTGTTTGTACTTTTGAAATATTACTCACGACGTACATAAGACCAAAGATTAGGCACTCGATAGCGGCGGAGCAGTACTCGTATTGTGAGTTATGAGGATCTTAGCTTTCCTCTTTTTAAGCAACTTGGAATGACAAATCAGCTGATGGCTCTTCTTTTCCTTTTCATTTAAGAGTTTCCTCTTATCGGTGCAACTAATTCATGCATCTTCTTCCAGCCAATTCTATCCCAGGCCATATCCTTGACCTCCCTATACGACATGACTCCTAGTGTTTCTTTTACTTTTCCCATTCGGTCTTCCCCTTTCTCTTTTGCCCTCCTTCTAATATGCTCTTTAAAAAATCGTCACGTCGTATAAGATGGAGCTAATAGCAACTAATGGAATGAAAAAGCTAATAGCTCATGTGATGAATACACTGTGACGCTCATTTTTACCTTCCAATACAATACGAGAAGTTATCGGTATTATTGTAGTATCCAAATTAATGGACAAATTTCAGTGTGTTTTTTTAAGGTTTTTTAATCAAAATGGCCTTAGTTATGTATAAAGAGAATCTATTTGTGGCTTGGGGTGTTATTTTTAATTTATTACTTAATTCTACGGTCGGTACTATGAAAAGCTTTTAGGAATGTTAATTGAAACAAATTGAGACTATTTGATAATTGTTATTTCTTGGAAATAGGACGGAAGTCGCTATTGGAGCTTTTATCACTTCAATGTTGTATAGAATCTATTTAAAGTATCAAATGATGAAATATTAGATGATAACTTTGGTTGTGTAGTGGTTTAACAAACTGCTTCGCCCTCCGCGGACACAGATTCGTTCACACTTCATTTGTATTGGCATTTATAAACTACATATGATAGAAGAGAAGGGATAGAGATTGTTAGCAATGAGGTATAGTGGTCCTGTTATATTGCTAGCAATATACCCTAACAGGTCGAACTCCACGCAAGTCCCTCTTGAAACCATCGGTGTTTATCAATAAATGGTTAATTATTGATAAATTCGTCATGATGGGCCAACTGACCTTTTTTCATTTTAACCTAATCATCTCTCATTGGTGCTGCGGGATTACCATTTCGTGTTCACCCATCAAAAAAATGGCATATATCCGTTTGTCTTCATTGTTTCTGTGTATAATATTGTAGATAGATTGTCACTTTGCTAGTACTCGTGTATTAGCTCTCCTGAATTTGGAGATCTAAAGATAGTGCTGGTAACCTGTTCAGTGTTTTATTAGTATTACATTAAAAATGTAACGCAAATTAATGACCTGGCTGAACTTCTCATGGGCATAAGATTTCGACAACAGCTCCATTGAGCGGGATAGTAATCCTACATCTGAATGTTGGAGTGAGCAATACACATGTGCATAAAACTTCATTCAAATCGGTAGAACGATTTTGGAGATTAGCGATCGAACATCGTGATACCGGGTTTTTATATATTAAGATATTTTTATTTGACACACCATCATCTTCATCATTCCAGCCATTATCCGTCCACTGCTGGACATAAGCCTCCCCCATAGATTGCCATAAAAAATGGTATTGAGCCACCTGCATCCACTGACTCCCTGCAATGCATTTTAAGTCGTCACTCCATCTAGTGGGGGGCGTCCTACACTGCGATTACCCGTACGTGGTCGCCACTCAAAAACTATTCTTCCCCATCGGTATATGACACATAGCGGCAACTAATTGCAAACGAAGCAAAGCTTGCCTGATGTTTTGCAAAAAGTGCGTTATGTGATGCAGTACAAAGGACGCGGGGGTTGTACGTAGTACGACGTTGTACGACGCGTTGTTTGTAGGCTTAACGGATATAATAATGAGGTCTTAAATAATTAAGCAACAATAACGAGCTGCTAAATAAACATGAAAAATGGTTTTAGCGTGTATACGTATGAATATCCGGATGTTTGTTGCAATGAATCTAAATGACTTGATACATTTTAATTAGAGAGCTTGGAAAATATTTTTAATGTTTCTTTTTTGAGTAAAATCCTGCTTGATGCGAAGCAAAATACAGACAGGCTTTTGCGTTGTGAAATAAAAAAAAAATATTTTAAATTCATGAAACATCTCGTTTTTATCAACATTTTTGTAGATTCATTATTGTTTTTGCACGTACATAGAAAATTTGTAAATGACTATAGACAAAACCAATTATCAATTTCACGTAATTGTTACACTCGTATCGTTATCAGCAATCATAGAAATTGTAGATACGAGCGTACCATTTCCATGCCACTTATGGTAGCAACAAATAATAATAGGCACGAACTATTAGGAGCCAGTTAAACTATTGCAGTGACGTAGTTTATTAGCGCTCGTTACGGGCTACGTGCGCCATTAAACGTAACTGTTTACGACCAGCTAACTGCTGAGTGCCAGTGTTGCCAACTCGGAATAAGGTTTTCGGGCTAAATAAAAAAAATTATGGGCGAGGGATGGACAGCGGCGACCCTATTAAAACATCACCAAAAGTTTAATTGCGGTTGCCACTCTGCCAGCCAAGCGTGGTAACTACTGACAAAACTCCTTTTATGTGGGATTACATACGGTCTTTATGCAGCAGTGGGCATTTAGCAGCTGATGTGTATATATATATATATATATATATATATATATATATATATATATATATATATATATATATATATATATATATATATACATGGTTATTTGTAATGACATGTAAATAGGTGATAGAGTCAGTCATATGATCGAAACTATGAATGTAATGCAATTGAATGAAAAAATCGAATCAAATGTGTAAATATATATTTATATTTTATTTGAATGTTATCTATTCCCTTTTTCTACATTTTTTAATCACAATTGTAATTCAATTAATATATTATAATTTATTAGTACATATTATTAAATGAGCATTATTAATAAGGATTTTAGATATTTTTCAGTTTAATATTTATCTCTTATATATTTTGTCTAATACTAGAAGTTTTGTTTTTAAATGGACATTTTTTTAATCGAATTTTCTTTTATTATAGCATGACTCGTGACCCTCACACCATCCTGAGCTAACACAGAGTCAATAAATGTCCATGAAAACGAACAACCGAAAAGAAATGAATGTTTGTTGCAATGTCAACATTTTTAATCTCACATTTAATTTCACATTATCCACTTGAACTCAGTGGATTGTTGTTTAAAAGAAATAGAAATAAGTTTGAACTGAACTAAACTGCTCGAAAGCTTTAGACATAAACGTGGGTGTTTCAATTCGTTTCTGCGGCTTTGAAGTTTTCTCATGTAACGTGATTGAAACTTTTTTATTGAGCGCATTCCGTTCCAAGATTTCATTAGTGCATTGTTCTGAGATTTCAAGAAATTAATAGAAATTAATTATTTTTGTGACGAATAAAGACTTGATTGATGAGAGTATGGAGTAATGGAGAATTATAGGTACTATTTAGTTGCAATAAGTATTAACAAACAATATTAATATATAAAAGAAAGATGCTACAACTTTCACACCTAGTATACGATATAGTATTTTTAATATTATTTTACATTTTTTTTTTATACAACTTAGAATGGCAAACAGGCTGACGGCCCACCTGATGGAAAGTGGTAATAGTCGCCTATAGACATGAGCAGTACCATGGACATAACAGAGTATACTGTTTCGCCCATGATACCCCCCATGCGTTGCCATTCCTGAGGACTCAGGTGTTATTCCTCTGTACCCTGTAAATTCACGCCATATCCCACCCTTCAAATCGAAACACAGCCATGCAAACACAACTGCTTTACGGTTGAAACACGAATGGGACAGAGGTACCCAAGCAATCGACTTTACTGTACTGTACTTTTGTACAAAGTCTCCCTCTGGTTACATTGCAGTAAAAGTACATATGATGTATTTCAAGTTTGCAAGTAGATAACAGCAAGATGTCCTAAACTATCTGAGCTGTGTGTTATTAGGGATGTAAGGATTATTTATTTGTTGATACGAGAACATACACAGTTTTCATTAACCCAAATAAAATAAACAAACTACTTTCCAACATATTTACAGTATTAAACAATGCAATAAATATTTATTTGCAGCCGTATACAGATCTGTTGAAGAGGAATTGGTAATTTAGAATAATGAATTAATATCATAATAAAACATATGTATAGATGAACAACGAGGTGTTTCTCAAGTAAATTCAGTTTAAAACATCAGAATTAGTATTTATTTTTATTTTTAAATACTCAACAAATGTTTTTATTGCAAGAATTAGTTTTCTTTGTGCTCAATAGACTTTTATAGATTTGAATTGGCGCTGCACAATCATAAAACGTGGTATCACGTTTACAACCAAATTTGATTGCTGATCCGTAGTAAGTACTATTTGTTAGTAGCCAAAAAAGGCAGATTCAATTTATATGGAATCAAACTTACAGAATTGTATTCTATTTATTGTAAATGAATTATAAAGATTGGTTTAGAATCGAGGACGTGATTGCCTAATATATTATTTAAATATAATATATCATGTATATTAGTGATATTAATATGTATACAATATATTATGTAATACTATAAAAATCTTGTTAAGCAAGGCAAAGTGGAGAAAAATTGAATAAAACCACGGAAAAACGTGACATGGCGAATATAGGAGTAACTGTATGCGGTCGTGACTAAATCTATCCCACCCATTCCACGTAGTCGCAGATCCACGTAAAATAAAGGTCAGTATAGCATATCACGAGTTTATTACTAAAGTTACGGTGCTAGCTCAAGGGAAGGTCACCGCTGTACCTCATGGCAACTAAGCGATGTCGCTCATTATTTATTTACATTCGTATGTTCTGGTTGTGCGGTGTTACTGTTGCTAGTTTTTATTGACCGTATGAGGGTGACGCCTCCTGGTGTCTAGAGCTGCTAGATTGAGGCTTCCATCCCCACAGCTGCGTAAACAAGGTCGTCAGTAAATATTCAAACGCCTACGCAAGAGATTATATAAAGTAAATATAAACGAACTTATTAAATTATTCATTCATCAAAGTCTGCCAGAGCTAACTATAAATTTTGAAGGTAAAATTGTCGTTGCTTATTATTAAATTATTCAGTATTTACCAATTTCTGTAGACAGGATGTCTCGAATCAAAATCAAGTGAAACAGCTTAGGAGCTGTTCTAGAATCGTAGGGACAAATATTCAAATAAATTAAATTGATTATTGAGGTTTATTTAAAAAAAAAGTGGGCGTATAAATGATTACTATTTAGATTCAGTAATGTTCTTAGGGTTAAGGAAAAGAGACAAATTATAAGAACTATTGAGGACAGAAGGCAAAAATTATTGGAACACTTGATACGACACGGCGTATTTATGAACATTATAATAGAAGGTAAGATAGAAAGGAGGAGGGGAAGAGGGAGACCGAGGCATAGTTACATCAGGCAGACCAAGGAAGGAGTTGGTGTCGTGTCGTACCAAGAGGTGAAGAGACTCGCTGAAAATCGTAGTAAGTGGCAAGAGCTCCACCGACAAGAGCGCAGCTCTTAAATAGAAAAAATAGAATGTTATTTGATACTACTTTAATTATTAATTTCGGTAAAAAGTAATTAGGAAATATGTACAAGGACGCTATTTGGAATTGATTGAAATGATTTTATCATCTATAGACGAAATCATACACTTATCTATGTAACAAACAAATATTAATTTATTTTAATAACAAGTTCCAATAAATGATAAATCAATACATTCATTAAGTTTTCATTGATTACTTCAAATGACTGTAAACTCCAGTGGACGGCTAATCTAATCTAGTACTCAACTAATCTATTTGGATATTAACATCCATAACACTAATGTTATGGATGACAATTTATTATTCAATAAAACATAATACGATTGACAGATAACAGTTTAGGTGTCGGTAACTGTCTCTATGGTGGTAGAAAACTTTTCCATTGGACTAATTGAGTATTACCGTTGTCTGGAGTCATTTTATGGCCTCCATAGATTAGATGCGAGGTGGTAAATAAATTATTTGTAACAGATAAGGGAAGCATTTCTTATACTATTTTTTTCTTCTATTATGGCTTAAATATTCTGTAGGTTATAAAATAAAAAAGATGCAGTATATAGTAAGTCCTATTGCGTAAAAAAAGAATGCTAGATGATTATTTTTAACTGATTTCAAGTCATAAAATAACAGATATCAACATAAAAACTGGTATAAAAGATATAGATCCCTTTCTGTCTCTGTCCTTGTTTAGTTCTTTCTCTTTCATTTGCAGTTAATTCTGATTTTTTACCGCATTTGTTGTGACAGCGCCAGCTATCCCCGGCATTGCTCGAGCTTCGCAGTTCATTGCGCAAAGTGCTACGCCGTTGTTCTGGATTACAGCTTCGTTCGTACAGTAATGGGAACGAGTGACTGCATTGGCCGTTATACATTTTACATCTTAAAGTATTTACCAGAGGGAGATTTTGTACAAAAGTCGATTGCTTGGGTACCTCTGTCCCATTCGTGTTTCAATCGTAAAGCAGTTGTGTTTGCATGGCTGTGTTTCAGTTTGAAGGGTGGGATATGGCAGTGAATTTACAGGGTACAGAGGAATAACACCTGAGTCCTCAGGGATGGCAACGCATGAGGGTATCATGGGCGAAACAGGCCATTCTAAGCTGATAAAAAAATTATTACATTATGTGTAAATAAATAAATATTCTTAACCTTGGAACCATACACTATCTGGCATACAAGTTACTTCTACACAGGGGTTCTAGGGTAGCCCACACTAAAATAACTGTAATTTATTATATAGAAACCAATTAGTTAATCTATTTTTTTATTATAAAACTATATGTAATAGGGACTACAAATCAGTAATTTAATTTAAATTTTAAATTTAATTTCAGCATTTTCAGAGACTTTTATCTGTGGCCCCAAACAAATAAGTATTTTACACTCATGGTTTTTTATTTTGCTTTTCCTCTATATATTTATTAGGGAAAAGTCAAAAATTTTCTATATCTGTTCTACAAAAACGTATGATTTTGACGTATTGGTCTGATATGGTGATATTATTAATATTTATTTTATATTATATATTTATTTATATTTGGCAACCCCCCCCCCCTTCTCCAAGGGGGAATCATATATTCAGCAGTGTACGAGTGTCCACAGCTGGTATGGTGATGATCATAATATTTGTAATGACTTCATTAATACAGAGTAATACTGTGTAAAGAGTTTCAGTCACATAATTAAATTAAAATACACGGAAATTTAAAACTGTTTTGTAAACCACATAATGAGAAAAATAAAAAATAAACCGCCCTGACTTGCCGCAGCACCCCATGTAGGGGTTTAGGGTTAATGGCCATAAATTTTTAGAATTTGTCACAATTACTAAGCAATATCAACAGGTTTGTTTTTTTCTACACAGAGGGCAAACGAGCATGCGGCTCACCTGATGGTAAGTGACTACTACCGCTCTTGATCACCCACAACATTAAAGGCATTGCAGGTGTGCTGCCGGCCTTTTAAAAAGGCATATGCTCTTTTCTTAAAGGTTATGATGTCGTATCGGTAATTTTTGCTTCACAACAGTTTTTGATCCCTAAAGAAAAATGTTAGTTTCTATTATTAAAAAAATAATTGGAGCTAAGTGAATAAGGCTACGTTCAGCAGTGGACGGATAATGGCTGAGATGATGACAATGATGGGATAAATTATTTTGATTTAAAAAAAATAATTACGAAATCGAATTAAGCACCTTGATCTTTTAGAAGAGGCTCGGAAAGAAGTATTTTGTATTTTATGTCTATATGTTACGCAATATTATCACTAATTCAAAATCGATTTAGATTTTTTTTGCAATTCTGAATTTGCTTCTCTCTTGGCAAGCATCGTTATAAGTTTTAGTATAATTTATAAAGAAGACAGCATAGTAACTGTTGATACCAGAGGGTGCCACTTTCATATTAGTAATATACAAATAATTATTATCTAATACATACATACATACATATCTGTCACGCCTGTCTCCCATTACGGTAGGCAGAAACAATGGAACGCCAAATGCTTCGATTCAAACAAACCTCTTTCGCTTCTTTTACATTCATCAATCTTTTCATACACGCTCGCCGGTTACGGGTACTTTTAATTTGGTCCTTCTTCAGCACGTCGCCTATTTGGTCGACATACGTCCGTCTAGGGCGGCCCCTACCGACATCTCCATTCATTCTTACTCGATAAATCTCTTTCGTAATTCTTCTTTCATCCATCCTCTCCAAATGACCAAACCAACGCAACATTCCTTTTTCGATTTTTGTCACTACATCGTCTTTCAGTCCACACTTCTCTCACATTATTATCTAATATACCACTAAATTCCACCTTATCTCCAAAAATATCTTATTATTTATATTTTACTAATATTTATACATCTTGTTATTGTTGCAAACCGAAACCTGGTAACAACGAGTGCATCAAACCGTAGTTGAGACCACTAAAGCAATGGAGTGAGGTACGTTAAAAACCAAGTATTTACTCACAATGTCGATGACGCTAAATAATTGGGCAAATATTTCTCTCGACTGAGTGTGGTCGGCTCGACACCATCGCTAGTAGGGTTACCATTTCAAATTTAGAAAACCGGATATATTTGAGAAAGACCAAACACATTTGTTATATGACTGAACAAATAAAATAACATTTCTTTAATATTTTCAAGTAATTGTATATAAAAGTAAACATAATTATATTTTATTTTAAAAAATTTTAATCTTAGTAGTAAATCCGGTAAAAGTCCAGATAAAATTCCAAAAGTGCGGACATGTCCGGACAAATCCGGATGGTAACCCTATCCACGGGCGGCTCTTTGTTTACAGCGCTCCACTTAACAAAACATCCATTAGCCCGGTAACGAGCAACGCAAACTCGCCCCCCTCCCCCCCTCCGCCTCGGTCGGAGCCCGTTTGCCCGACACCACCAAATTTACATACGCACTATTGCGGAGCTGAACACGACCAGGGCCGGTCCTGCTGGATGTAATCACATTTTACTGAAGTATACACGGGTTTCCTGATTAGTACAGAATCTGTATTATACATATGTATAATATATACTAGCTGTTTGTCCGTTACTTCGTACCTTCGTAGATTTCAGAAGTATGAAAACCAATGAAGTAGAACACTTGAAATGGTGTATCAAGACAATACACTAGTTTAAGTTAGATCTTCAGGAACACAAATGTTAAAGTAGCGTCCAATTGGGTGCAATGGGTTTTGTGTAATGTGGGAACAAACGCACATACAGACAGAAAAAAATTCTAAAAATTAGCTACTAACGTATAACGTGATCAATTTTCAACAGGATGAACCTTAGTTACGAGTAACTTGTACTTTATACGTAATGAAGACCTTATATCATCATCATCATCATATCACCCTTTAACAGTCCACTGCTGAACATAAGCCTGCCCCTTGGATGGTTTTTCAGTAGTTGCCACACTTGGCAGGCGGATTGGCAATCGCAGTTAGACTTTCAAGATGTTTTACGAGGGACGCTGCTGCTCATCCCTCGCCCTCTCTTAGTCGTCTCTTACGACATCCACGGGAAAGGAAGGGATGGCTTATTCTATACCGGGAACACACGGCAACAATATGCCATTACGTATATATTTATCTATTACATATGTTAGAGAAGTAAGAGACATGTGTAAATAGATAGAGATATATTCTGGATAGGAATCTAGAAAGGAGCCTGGCGTGAGCATGTAAAATAATATAATTAAACTCTATTCTTATATGTATTTAGGTTGACATAAAATATGCGGTGCCTGACCTTTAATGAGATGTGCTGCGAGGACGAGGACAGCGGTGAACACGTGCAGGCGCCACGGGCACGCGCACATGGTAGCACGCGCGCGCACGCGACCGCGCACGCCCACTCTCACACTGCAAACGAAAACGGAACATTAGCGTCGAGTTACGGAAACATTTAATAGGGTACTATTGCATGTTGCCATGTGCATACAGCGTCCCTTTTAAAACATCTCTAAAAGCCTAACTGCGGTTAATAAACCCGCCTGCCAAGCGTAGCAACTACTGGCTCCCCTTTGGGGAAGGCTTGTGTCCAGCAGACAGTTAACGGATGAAATAATAATTTAATGAAAATTGCATGTTGTATATGAACTGATAAAGAACAAAACATAGAGTTAACATTCTTGAATGGTCGGATGAATTTTTATAGTAATAATGGAATATTACATTCTAAGGAACCTCATTATATACTAACAAAATGCTAGGTCAGCATGAGATTGAACTATTTATTTTAAACAAATAACCATTACAGTTAGTGTAGAAATTATATACAAATCAATTAATAATCTTCTTCTTTATTTTATTTATTTATTCTTTATTGCACAATAAAACTTTAAAATAATATATTTCTAATATTATATGTACTTGTACATCAGTATGGATCCAGTACAAGTATGTTCACGAACGGTATGTTGCGTCGACCGCTTGCGGCCCCACCACACTGGAATTCGAATACATGTAATTGATTTTTTTTGTTTTCAGTTAAAATTCTCGTTCTGAATTCTAGTTTCTAGGTTAATATTTCCCTTCACAAAACCTTAAGGTTGGGTACGATTTCACTATTATTTACGTTTATTTATCTATTTATTCATTAGTACATATATGTGTACATGGCGGACTTAATGCTAAAAGCATTCTTTTCCAGTCTACCATAGGGAAGTGCTAGAATACTCGAATGCGGTGTTAGTAATTATTGATATACATACATACTAAAATTACATATATAAACAAACATTATTGAAGGTGCAGTTACGGGTTAATAAATACTTTAGAACCATAAGATTTTAGCGAACATTAGAAACATTTTTTCATACTTATTATCGCGCACCCGGATGGTTCGACTGAGTTATTGGATGTTTCAAAATCCTATCTATACGAGTATAAACAAATAGGAAGGATAGAAAACTCTCACCCATACTAGTACATACGTTTAGCTTATAAAATTTTATTAATTCATTTATTATATTTATTTATTTATGGCAACAAACAGTCATTTACAAAATAATTAACACAATATACATTAGAGTTTTAGAACAATAGACCTTACAGTGCCAGTAACAATATTTTAAAAACATAGAGATATTATTTTTAAAGTCCATTTATGAAAATTTTGCAACAAATCCAAGATACTAATATATATATATATAAGTATCAAAGATGAAGAAGAAGAAAAAAGAAGCGCCGATTTGATTTCAACATACAAGTTTTTGAGTTAATTTGTGTCTAAAAATGGATCTAATTCAAAAAATTCTCTATTAAAATTATCTTATAAATATACTTATTTTATCTTAACAAATCAAGTAAAATAGTCGTCCTTGAGTTTGAGAGCCTGGTGATCTGTAAGACGTGGTATCCTAGTACCGACATCAATCTCTCACACAGATCGTTTTAAATTGTAACTTATTTATTTATTTAACACTTTATTGCACCAACAATACAGGATTTGTTAAACAATTTTCGATAAGTATAATAAGTATACAAAAGGCGGTCTTATTGCTAAGCAATTTCTTCCAGACAACCTCTGGATAGAAAGAATTAAAGAATAAATATTTATGTATCTGTAAGCTTTAATATGCTGTTATTTTGTATGAGAAATAAATATATATTTACATATATATGATGATAAGATAATGTTTCTTTGTGTGTTACACTTAAAAAGTCAATTATAACATAATTATTATTGGACAAGCGTGTAGGTGTGTGGGTGTGTGGGTGTGCAGGTGTGCAGGTGTGCACGTGTCGTGACTGTTACAATAAAAAAGCGATTATTATCAAAACCAACCATAATGTCTACACACTGAAAACCTCCAATATATAACAGTCGTAAACCGAGTCATTAAGTCAAGTGTATACCGCTAATAACTCCATAATAATTTCGGCTTCAAATAATGCAAGATACGACATTCTATTCGTTCGTTATGTTGAAAAAACAATTTGTTTTTAATTGTTCTAGCACGTGAAGTGACGTGGTAATGCGATAACCTTGATATTTAATCTGTTACGATAGAAATATGCATTGTTTTATGTTATTGCTGTGGGGGAAGTTACATTTAAGTTGCTGACATTTTGGACGAGCGCGTGAGAATTACATATCAATTCAACTAGACTTTTGTCCGCTACTTCGTACGTGAGAACCAATAAACTAGCCCATTTCTGGACAGCGTATAAAGATAAGACACACACCAGTTTTTAAGTTAGAACTTTAGGAATACAACAGCGTAAAACAGCATTTTGTAAAATGCCGGAGTAAACATGCATACAGACCAACATATAGGTAAAATTTAAAGAAATTGTTGAATTGGCTTGTGCTTGGTTTATTAAGTCACTTCATATTACTTCCTCTTAAATATCTGTCATGTACAGCCATCGTTTTTTAAAATTTTACAATTTTTTTATATACAACTTATAACGGCAAACAAGCTGACGGCCCACCTGATGGAAAGTGGTAATCGTCGCCTATAGACATGAGCAGTACCATGGACATAACAGAGTATACTGTTTCGCCCATGACACCCCCCATGCGTTACTATTCCTGAGGGCTCAGGTGTTATTCCTCTGTACCCTGTAAATTCAAAGTTGAGATGTAGCAGGAGTCGAACTTATGAAATCTTGCTTTAATAATATACTCGTAATAATAAATTCATTTGCTTTAAATAAGTTAGGTATCGATGTTCTTATATTATATAAAGTCTCTAGCCTCTTTAGCCATTTATAGAATAGCATACAAATGTCACATTTTGGTGGGAACTGATTAGTTAATACATCGACAACACTAACTATATATTTATCTATTAAAAAAAATAGATAAGTACCTAAGAGGGAGATATAGAATTATAATTGGTAAATTACAACACTATAGTTTTAACACATTTTTTTAATTATTCTCTACGCAGACATATAATAGTGATGCCCAGTAATTACAATCACGAATCAAATTCATAACAATAAACAGGTGAATTACATTGCTATCGGGGAAAATGTCACTAGCTGGTCGCAGTGTTTGTTCACATAACGAGTGTTATATAACGATCAATAAAATTTATAAGTGCTTACAACGTTCTAAAAACACGTTATCGACGAATTAATGGTAATGCAATCAAACAATGCCGCCTGGCGTTTGTTACTTAACGATCTTTTCACGTGCCCGACACTATAATACTGTGTTTGTGTTAAACATAAATATCTAGCTATCTCCATCTGGAAGTAGCACAGTAAACGCAAAGCGTCATAATCGCTTTTAATAAATTCAATAAAAAATTAACCAAATGTTGTTAAAATTATCATAAAATCACTATGTAAATGAAAAATGTTACATTAAATCAATTAGAAACTTCTTATTTCTACTAATATTGGATATTAGCATGTGGTCACGTCAATTATTCCTTTGTTTACATTTTTATTAACTTTCATTGAAACAGACTATAGTAAATTCTTTTTTTAACGGTTGACAATGGAATGGTAATCTCGCCTGCGTTAACAGTATAAGCTGGCGGAGTATTTGTGAGGGATGATAGGTGACGATGACAGCAGGTCAATTAGCCCATCGTGATGAACATACCTGAAGAGGGGGATAGGGATTGTTAGTAGTGAGATTCAATAGACCCATTACTAGCAATATACCCTATCAGGTTGACCTCAACGTGGTTTCTCCTGGACAAACCATCGTGATTATTTTTTGATGAATTCATCACTAAGGGCCAACTGATTTGCATCATCCTCACCTATCATCTCTCCCTGGTGCCCCGCCAGTGCATACCGATAGCGCAGGCGGGCAGGGGTTACTTCATTATCATACATTAAAAAACACAAACCTAATGTTCATAAGGATGGTTTCTGGGGAGAGGGGGGGAGTACGTGGAGGTCGACCTGGTCGGGTAAATTGCTAGCAATAGGGCTCTTAGTCTCCATTACTAACCTCTAATATACGTAATCTCTACCCAACCGACTATAGTACCTTTTATCATGTCGAAACAACATATCCCATTGTTGGACAGGATATCACGGAGATAAGTTTACTATCAGTATGATAACTATGAGGCTTAGTCCAACGTGTAATTTCGAGATTTCTCTCTGTTGTATTGTATCGTGTTTTGTAGCCGCTCAGTTGCCCCGAACGACAACATGGGAATGAAAAGGAGCGGCGACTTATTTGTATTCTCACTCCATCGCCATACAGAAAAGCTTAGCTTTTGTATTAACAAAATTACATACTTATTGTATGGCGAAGTAATTGCTGTTGGAGTTTCTAATGTCTACAAATGTCGTTGTTACAGACATAAAAAAGAAATTATGTATTTTTTTTTATACAACTTAGAATGGCAAACAAGCTGACGGCTTACCTGATGGAAAGTGGTAATCGTCGCCTATAGACATGAGCAGTACCATGGACATAACAAAGTATACTGTTTCGCCCATGATACCCCCATGCGTTGCCATTCCTGAGGACTCATTTTTTTTCAGTGTCGGCAAAGTGCAGCCAAATACCCTGTCATTGCAGGAGTCCATACCATGCAATAATCACTTATCATAAGGCGAACCGTATGCCTCCCTTGTAGTTCAAAGCAAGCTATTCGGCGGACTTCGTGATGTAATACTTTACGGTCGGTTTGTTGTTCACCGGGTATATTGGAATTCGAAACAGGGGGCGAATTTATCGCCGCTTTATGGAATAAATTAGTTTGTTATCGATGTTTACCATCGCTGTAGAGTTCGTTGGCTATTGAAATTAACATTCGCGATCAAATATAAATTCCCCACTTGTGAAAGGTATAATTTTAGGAGAAATAGATAAATGGACGTGTAGTCCCGACATAAAATAGATCACCCCTTCCTTTTCTGTGAGTGTTGTAAAAAGCGACAAAGGAGGGCGAGGGATAGGCAGTAGCGTCCCTCTTAAAACAAATCTAAAGTCTAACTGCGGTTACGCGGCTCCCTAAGGGGGAGGCCTATGTTCAACAGTGAACAGTAAACTATGATGAAATAAATAAATCATTGAATAATGTCTGCTACACACTTCTATTCATACATAGGTAATAACTGTTTTAAAAACAAGTTATATTCAGTTAAAAGCAGTTACTTAATAGCATTATGTTTATTAACTGTTTTCTCCCAAATAATCCCATTCAGCTAACCGTTCCGCCTTAAATTACGCCGGTCGCCACAACTCTAACCGCTTATAAATATGAATTTTGCGGAACAACGGCCTGGCAAATGCGTAGTCTCATCAGTTTTCACTTTATACGGCTCTGTACAAAGAATTATTTTGTTCGTACGAACACAGTCGGCACACGTACGGTTGTTCCCAAGAATACAGAATATAAGAGCGCTTTCCTTTGTTGTACTAGCTTGTGGGAGAATAAGCTTGGTATTGTGCGCCGCGGACCGGCGTTACATCACCGTGTGCTACTAGTGGCTGTCTATATGTGTATACATACCCACTAAATACGTATGTGTTACTATGTTACATTGAAAAAATCAATCGGAATGAAAAATATGACTGTATACTATCTGACGACCCCATTTCTAAAGTTATTTTTTCATTTGTTAATTTTTTATATCAAGGAATCTCACTGCTGGCTTTTGGCCATAACAGAATAGCAGTGTATTTTTTGAGGGTAAAGTAATAAACTGAGTTGTGACCATTTTGTGTTACTGTGACACACGCCCGAAATGAAAAATTATGTCACTTCTTTTATGTATTTTCCTTTTTTTGTGTATGTATTCTTTTATTTCTTTTAGTACGTATGTATATATATATATACTATATTTGTTGTATTTGCGTGCTGTAAGTAATGCAAATAAATTATCTATCTATCTATTTATCTAACTAAAAAAGGACTCATTGGTCTTCCAAATTGCGGTATATGAATGAGAATACAATAATAATTATAAAAAATGAATGAGGTTAAATAGTCTGCAAGGAAAGAGGATTTCAGCACTCGATTATTTCAGCTTACTATGTAAGGCTCCTGTTATCATGACACTCGTACATATGTGGATGCATTGTCTCTTTCCATACCATAAGTTTTCAAAGTCGTTAAAATGCTCCGAATCTTGTCGGGCGTCATTTTACAAAGTTGTGAATATTATTAAAATTTGGGTAAAACATTCATTTTACGATTTTCAGTGGACATTACGAGGACTTGATGTATGAAAAAATCTTATAGTAACTATTATATTATACAGTGGAATAGTAAAAGTATACTTAGATACTACAACAAAAAGCAAACAAATGCATTTTGCGAAAGGTTTGAAGCAACGGCAAACAAAACAGCGCCCAATTATTTCATCAGGGATCACTGTAGTTAAGTTATATTACAGCCACAATATATAACTGATACAACAATATCGGCGACCATGTCGCATTCCTTGTGTTTGATAAGTCAATTTTGCGGCTCAAAGCGTCCAGTAGAACGTGGAACCGTTCGCGCATCGTCTCTCGACAGAATTGCTTTCTCAATGACAGGAAACGAATATCTTTCGAGGGAAATGGGCGATTCGTTGTCGGGAATTCAACTGCTCACCGAAAAGGAAATTAAATATAAACAACATCTATGAATTCTGTTTGTGTTCGCTTCGCAAGTACGAATGTACATTATTTATCGAGGGATACGTTTTACGGAATTATAAATTGTTAGGGCGCTCTCGTGAAGCTCGTCCGCTCGTTACAAGCACAAGGCCGCAACATCAGGCGGGCGTATTATTATTTTTTTACTTTATCTCACAATACAATGCAAATTAAACACTGGCTACTGTTGCAAGGTCCTATTTGTGTTTATCATTTCAGCCGTTTATTGTCCAATGCTGAACATAAGCTTACCCTGTAAGGGGAGCTTTGCCAGTAGTCGCCACGCTTGGCAGGCAGATTAACAACCGCAGTTAGGCTTTTAGAGATGTTTTAAGAGGGACGCTGCTGCCCATCCCTCGCCCTCCTTTAGTGGCCTCTTACGACACCCACAGGAAAGAAAGGGGTGGCCTATTCTATGCCGGGACCACACGGCGTCTATTAGTATTTGTGCGATCTAAGATATTTAGCCTCTATAAGTGAGAGAACATCTCTATCTACTATTATTACACATACTTTGAAATATTTATCTTTATAAATGGGTCTTCATATACTATTAAACGTAGTAAGGTTTTAAATTGGAAAACATTTGTTTTAATTGTAATTTAATAAATATGTTTCAATATAAAATACCTATTAAAAATAATGATTTTATATTTTAACAGTTTTTTGCTTGTTACTTATGGATTTCAGAAATAGAAAAACCAACGACCTCTTTTTAGTTTATTTGTCAATTTGATGATCAATAGTGCTGCAGTTTTTATACGTATTAAAGAATTAATTTATTGTATAAAACTTACTGTGGCAGTTGAGTAGTAATATATTAACACCAGTTTAAACATATTGTTATTGTGTCAAGTGTTTAATGTCGAGTCGAGTTTACCGATAAATACCACTTTATCGAGCAAATTGGCATCAATCTCTCCGAACAAAGGCGTGCAAAGTTTTAAAATTGTATATTTTCGATGACGGAAATAATGTATCAACCCGTATTTGTTGTGGACGAGGGGCCGACCGAAATAAACTGTACAGTTTATTTCAATGTTTTAAAATTCGATGCCCATTATGGAACATTTTTGTAATCCACTCACAACGCGAGTGTGGGAAATATTTAATTTTATCGGTACAGAAACGTGGATTGGTCAGGAGTGGTTGGAAAATGGGAAAAGTATGCTAGGGTCTCCTTTCTCAATGTCGTAAAGAAGCATTCGGTTGCTGACCGATGTTTTGTAGTTTTTGTGGGTTTGCAGGAAAGATTTAAATGAAAACATCATTTGAATTATGTAGATACAACAGAACACTCATTTATAAATACTACACAATACTTTAACTAATAAATAGGTTAAAAAGTTTGTTATACTTTTATCATAGAAATAAAACAATTTTTTTATTTAATTTTGCCTCTGTACCCTATAGAGGCATAATACCTTAGTCACCTGGCAACGCATGATGGGTATCTTGGACGATACAGTATACTCTGTTATGTTCATGGTACTGCTCATGTCTATAGGCGAAGGTTACCACTTTCCATCAGGCGGGCCGTTAGATGGTTTGCTATTCTAACTAGCATAAAAAAATTTAACTATTCAAATATGCATTTTTTGTGTTTATATTTACTTGAGTATACTTGTTTATTTTATAATATTTTTTTCTTTTCAGAGTATTTTTTATATATCTTTGTACAAATAACGATATAAAGTCGCTAATCATGCAACAAGCAATTAGAATCTCATATTTTGATTAATAATTGTATTGTAATAATAATTAATTATTATAGAAATCCTAATATAACTAATATTGACGTCTCTAAGTCATAAAAAATATGAGTAAGCAAGTTTCCCAAACTATGTATCAATTTGACATACCTTTAGTGGTAGCATTGGAACACGCCGCCATATTTTCATGGCCTAAAACAATTTGTCGCATCACAAGTAAAGCGGGCATTTGTCGCGAGCCCATTTCTCTGACAAAGTGCACGCAATATGTGCTCTGCGTAGCTCATATATTCGTAAATATCCTTCCATCTACGTCACGGCCTTTTTAGGGCTGTGCCAAGAACATGGTCGAACGGCTGCTCGCTGTAGCGGCAACGTCGCCCGCTCCTCTGTTGGCCGAAAGGTTTTACCTACGTGACAAAAGGCACATTTGTGTTTGCACACGTCGATACATACCAACTGTAATTATACAAGTGATTTATGCTTCACAAACAGAAATGGCAAATTCATATGTTATAAAATTAAAGGTAAAGCCAATAAAACGTACCGATAAGATGTTTTATAGACACATTAGATTTACAATATTTGAATTTCGAACGAGCAGTTGCACAAAATCGTCGTTATCGTTTAATTTGTCGATTGCAAAAACAATAAATGAAATCACATGCAATCTTTGTTTTTTATTAAACCAACTAAATATTTTATCCATGAAATAAGAGTTGAAAAACGGCATAAAGTTTGTATGGAAGGTTTAAAATTAATTCAGTTTAACTCATAGAGTAATCGGTTATAAAATCCTTTTAATATGATAGATTAGGTTATAACCTAACTTAAAACTTACAAACGTGGGATACAGTTAGGAAAAATATATATTAGTGTAATTCTTTGTTGTAATTGGTTGTTGCCGTATGGTCCAGCTATAGAATGGACCACCCCTTCTTTTCCCGTGGGTGTCGTAAGAGGCGACTAAGGAGGGCAAAGAATAGGCAGCAGCATCCCTCTTAAAACATCTCTAAAAGCCTAACTGCGGTTACCAACCCGCTTGTCAAGCGTGGCAAATACTGGCAAAAGTCCCCTTATGGGGAAGGCGTATGTTCAGTGGACAGTTAACGGCTGAAATAATAATATTAATAATAAAAGCCGAAATTGAGAAAAAGAGAAAATATCTCAACCTGACTCACGAGGTGACCGAAATGTGGGGGGTGGCGTCCGCCAAAATTATTCCAATCGTTTTGTCGGTGAACGGTCTTATCCCAACCAGTCTGGAACAATATCTCAGACGGTTGGGATTCCGAGGCAGCTCACTCCCGGGAAAGATGCAGAAAGCGGTGCTCTTAGATACTGCCCGCATTGTACGCCGGTTTCTCTCCCTGGGGCCCTGAATCCCGACCAACTGGGCTTCTGCCGGGGGTTAGTTGCCATCTCCTCTCCTTAAGAGGGGAGATGAGAATTTTTGTAAAATTAAAAAATAATAATAAATTGTTTGTTGTATTTTATGCTCAGTAATAAATATGATGCAACTATCAGTCTCCACGAAACACGCTCCGCGCTACGTCACTTATAATGATCATGACTGGCAAAACTGACACAAATATCTGTCGTCTAACGGACGCTTTTATAGGCAGTGCGTGCAGCACGCGTAGTATTTAGTCACGACCTAAATTTATTGTTATATTAGACAAGAGTGTTTATTTATCGTACAACAGTGTTAAATACTTTTTTTTCTTTTTAGATTTAACGCGGTCATTGTTTACTATAAATATAATCGAGGTCTAATCAGGGAGTCTACCATGAAATCTAATTCATAAATTTCTGACCCAAATTTCGTGCGTACACGTAATACGTTGATAGCGAAAACGGGTCCGTAGAGAGTGAGCGATCCATTATTCGTTATAAAATCTGCACGAACCCTTATAAAATCCGAAATGAATATTTTATTTATTTATTTAAATGCTTTTTTTTTTAATATAGATGCTAGGTTATAACGAAAATGTACATAGGCGTACTTATACCTTATATCACAATAAAAACACTTATGTCTGTATTTATACTATCCCTTGAAGAGATTTCTTCCACTCAACCTTGAGAACTTGAAAGGAGAAAGTATGTTTGTGCAATCAAATTTTATATGTAAATACCATTTTCATTGTATTTATTACGTCATAGTAGTTATTTCATTCGCCTCGGAATTGTTGGAAATATTATTATATATATATATTCTTTATTGCACAAAAAACATACAGTAACAACAATAAGTTAATAACAATGTTAGCAAAGGCGAACTTATCTCTAAAAGAGATCTCTTCCAGTCAACCTAACGCAGTGGCATAGGAAGTAGTGAGTGGGCAGTAGTAGTGCAAGACAGAAATTTAAATAAATATTTACATAAATTATAAATAATTATATATATACACACATGCATTCACATATATACATACATACACATACACATATATATACATATACACATACACATACATATACACACATACATACACACGTTAAATACAACATATAAATATCAAATACAAGAGAACACAATGATGACAGTCTTCTAATCATTTTTATATTTAAATTAAATTGGAAAGATAAAATGATTTTAATCTTTTTTTGAAGGAACTGTTAGACGGGCTATTCTGAATATTCACGGGAAGTTTATTCCACAGCTGTACAGCACGATATGCAAATGAGTTACCCATAAAATGGGTTTTACAGCAGGGAAGCTTCAGTACCCTGGACTGGTTCAGACAAAGACGTCTAGGTCTGGAAGGAGGAGGTAATAATTGGAACCGGGAACGAAGGTAGGAAGGAGAATTGGGATTATTAAGGATATTATATAGGACCGCTAGGACATGTGTCTCATGACGATGTCTAATTGGGAGCCACTTTAAACGAGTGCGGTATTCCGAGACATGATCATATTTTCGTAAGCTGAAAATAAACCTTATCGCTAAATTTTGCAACCGCTCAAGCTTATTTAGCAGCTCCTCGGTCACATCTAAGAAACAGACATCGGCATAATCCAGAATGGGAAGAAGAATAGATTGTGCAAGCATAATTTTGGTATTGAAAGGGAGAAAGTATTGGAGACGTTTGAGAGAGTGATATGAAAAGTACATCCGTCTACTAATGTCATTAATATGAGAGGTCCACGACAATGTACTATCCATAATAAGTCCTAAGTTTTTCACTTTATCAGTATAAGATATCTTAGTACCCTCGTATACCAATGGAGGAATCTGAGACCATTCCAACTTACACCTCAGCCTGCCACTACCGACAATCATAGCTTGAGATTTGGCTGGATTAACAATAAGACCAAATGATTTAGCCCAGGAGTGAATAGCCAGTAGATCATCGTTTAGAGCTGAAGTTGCCTGTGTAACCTCAGACAGCATAAAGTGACGATACAACTGCAGATCATCCGCATACAGATGGAAGGGAGAAGTAATGACTCGAGAAATATTATTAATAAAGATAGAAAATAATAAAGGGGAAAGTACACCGCCTTGAGGCACGCCAGCAGTTAATGAAGCCCAGTTCGATAAACCATCATTGGTTCTAACACACTGCTGGCGGCCGAAAAGAAAACAAGAGAACCATTCGATAACTGGAGTGGAAACGTTGACTGCACGAAGGGTGCTAAGGAGAACATCAAAATCAACCGAATTGAAAGCATTACTGAAATCCAACAAAACAATTGCAGTCAATTTTGTGCTATCCATAGCCCGACGTATGTCCTCTGTAATATTAAGAAGCGCTCCAGTAGTGCTATGAGAGGGTCGGAAGCCCGATTGAAAGGGGCATAAAAGGTTGTTGGTGGAAAGAAATTTAAATAATTGGCTGTGAACTATAGATTCTAAAACTTTTGAAAGAATGGGAAGAATAGATATGGGACGGTACTGGGAAAAGCTAGTCGGATTAGTAGATTTAGGAAGTGGTATGACGTAAGCCTTTTTCCATTGTGATGGGAAGACATTATGCATGAGAGAAAAGTTAATTATGTGAGTGAGCACAGGCAAAATAACATCCAACACGGGAAGGATCATATCAAGGCTCACATTATCGCTACCGATAGCTTTAGTAGATAATGAACGAATGGTTCTCTTGACAACATCTACAGTCACCAAGCTAAAAGTGAATGGAGGACAATCGGGTGGGACAAGATTAGAAAGATATGATATAGTATTTGCCTTAGTCACAGTACTGAGTGTAACAGAGGAGGACGAAAAATGATTATTTAGAGCATTGAGATCTAAACCGCTCTGACAATTTTCTGAGGACTTACCCACCCCCAGTGATTGGAGAAATTTCCAGATTTGGGTCTGAGAAAGGTTTTGAATAGTAGAATGAATGTATCGGCGTTTGGCATCCCTGCACATTCTGTTACAGATGTTCCGCAGTTTTTTATACGTGTCAAAGTTTACTTGTGATCTCTCATGTTTATATCTGCTTTTGGCCCTGTCACGCTTTGCCATACTTCTCTTAATAATAGGGGTAAGCCAAGGAGCAGGAGCATGCTTGATCCGTACCGGTCGGACTGGTGCATGAATGTTGTAAATTTTAAGCAACTCGCTGTTCAATATCCCCACCATGGTGTCGATACAAGAAGCCATCAACAAGGGAGACCAATCAATACTCCCCATATCCTCCCTCAAACGCTCAACATCCATATGCTTAAAATCGCGAAGTAAATGAGTCCTATTCCTGTTTTTAGGGGGACGCACTTTATAGGACAGATAAATTAAATCATGCTGTGAGAAAGGAGAACACATTTGTCCATGGGAGAATACTAAATTTGGTTGTGAAACTATGATTAAGTCAATAAGGGAAGGTCTGCTGTTGTGGAAGTAATGAGTAGGTTTAGGCATAGGCAAGACCTGGAGATCAAGGGCTGATGTTAAAGCAATAAGTTTGCCAGTCCTATGGTCATTTTTCAAAAGACATGTATTTAGATCACCCATAAGTATAACATGATCAAAAAGAGGAACCAAGTTATCTAGAGTATTTTCCAAGATATTAAAGTAATCAATCTTGTCATTAGGGCTATACAAGACACCAAGTAGGATTCTTTTGTGATGGAGAGATAGGGAGAGAAACAAATACTCCAGAGACCCAGAGAACTGCGGTTGCGATGTACACACTACTTCGGCAGAGATTTGGTTGCGTAGATAAATCCCCACACCTCCACCCCCAGACGTGATGCGATCGTTTCGAAAGAGTTTATACCCAGGTATTGTGCAGCTAGTGGAAGGAAGAGATGGTTTAAGCCAGGTCTCAGAAACTAAGATACAATCCACTAAGCCAGCACTGAAAGAGGTAAGAAGGTCATTATAATGAGCTAATATGCTTTGCGCATTTATATGTACAAGGGAAAATTGTTTGGAATAATTGTCGAAAACAGTCCGCAATTTATCTTCAAGAGGATCGCAATCAGATAAAGAGGAATTATGACTCGAAGCACTATCAAAATTATCGGAGGAATAGCAAGAAAAATAATCATCATTTATGGACATATATAAAAATAAATTTAAATAAAAATAAAAAATAAATAAAAATTTATTATAAAAAAAAAGCAATATTTGTAAAAATAACAAAAATTAATTACTTTTGCCTTAATTGCGTAGGTTGACTTGATAGGCTAAACCCACTTTACAATGAACAATAACGAACAAAATAACAGCTATAACAATATAATATAAAACAACTATAGCTGAAGAATAGCGGGCACCCAGTCTAAACTTAAACAACAATAGCTACTACAAATCAGTGATATACAGAAACGAAACGTTAAAGTATATTAAATATATACCATAGCCACAATTATTATAAGTAACTTTGACAGTGACATGAGAGTTCAGATTAATTTGTTTATCAATACTATAGTGACAATCAAACACTGATCACAATTATCTATCAAGTTGGGTAAATTAATATAATTTTAGAAATTGAGCAACATATTTCAAGGTACCCTAAAAAAAAAAAAAAAAAAATAATAAGAGAATAGTTAAGTGTGCCCAGTGATAAACCGACAAAATAGCAAAGTATTAAAATAGAAAATACTGCAACCTGTCTAAATTATAACGCGTTCTTTGGGTACTCAGCGATTAGCAGTTTCAATTCAGCCATTGAAACTATCTTCTTGCGATCTTTATTAGGCAGAAGAATAACTATAATGCCATCCGCAGACCAGCACTTCCCCACGCCGAAGTGATTACGAGCCGCAACAAATACATCTTGCCGTGCTTTTGTAAGGAACTCAGAAATAGATGTTTTGGAGCCTTTTAAAATAGTTTTAGCCCTCCATACCATGGATCGAAACCGCAGTGATGCAAACCGCACAATAATAGGACGGGCAGAATCCTTCTTAGAGCCGAGTCTGTGGCAAGATTCAATAACATCAGGACCCATACCTTTCAACTTCATTTTGTCGGTTAACACCTCCAACAGCTTCTTACAGATGTCCTCACCAGGAATCTCTTTTACACCATGGAAAAGCAAGGTCTTTCTGCGGGAGTGGGTATCTAGACGGTCTTGCCCAAGTTGAAGCAACTCCACCTGTGATTTTAGTAATCCAAGACACTTCCATATAAATGTTTTAAATGTAGCATAGTCGGCAGATAGACCCTTCACTGTGGTACCTGACGAAGTAGAGGCCTGCTGCTGTACGCCTTTCTCAAATTCTTCCATGCGGCTGTTGAACACAGATGATAGTTCATCCATGCTTTTTTTAAGTTGTTCAGCTGTGGTATCCATTGCAAAGTAAGTGATGAAAACTTGGTGAGTGAGTTTATCAGGAGTCAACCAAATGCAGATTAAATATAATCTAATACATAAAGAAATTTATATTTATATATATTTAAAAAATTTAAAAAATTAAGAGCACAAAAATTTCGGACTTAACAAGTGTGCGTCTACCCACACAGCCTACATACTACATACATATTATGGTAGAGAAGAGGCAGGAAAAGAGAAAGAGACTCAACGACTCTAATCTTGCATCTGTCGGTTTGTTGTCATCACTACAAACGAATAGATCTAAGATAAGACATATACTCTTAGGGACTATTTACACTTATTCAGCACTATTCAGCTTTTGTCCATATAAAACAACGATTTTGTATGGAGACGAAAACGCATCCATTCGGCTTTCCGCGTCTATTTTGCTTTCGCGGCAACTCAGTATAAAATGAGGATAAATGTGTATTTATCATGCGAATGCTATAGAGAGCGTTCAGCGCTGTTCAACCGCGTTCAGCGCTGTTCCGGCTTCGTCGGAAATCGTTTAGCGAAACGCGAATAGAGCTGAATAAGTGTGAGTAGTCGCTTATCCATCATCGGTCGTTTACCGCTGCTATACAGTTTAACTACATATAAATTCGACAATGGTTGCACAGTAAAAGTTCTTTAAATATGTTTAATTCTATAATTAAGTAAAATTATTTTTTTCTACTATAGTTGATCACTATTATAGGTAACTACTTGTAATCGTGTTTAATTTGTTGAATTCTATACATGTTTCAGTCTCCTAGATGTTTAAGGGCCGTAATAAGAACGAAGAAAGAAGATAAAAGAAAGAAAAAAATTTAATTGGGTAAACTTAGATTTAAGCATTTTTGAATCGTCATTGTTTTTCATTATTGCCCATTCGTAATGTAATTTAACCCAAGAATAACAAACAAGAATCTCAACTGTAGATTTAAAAAAAAAATAATTAAAAAAATAATGAATTTGTGTGAATACAAACTACTAAGCAATATCAGATCATAAAATTTAAAATACGCTATTAAAAATGTGGTTTATATTAGAGTTTATCTTAATCATGAAAAATGTAATCTATACATTAAACTCCTTTCATAATAACTGCAAAAATTTTATGAGAAGTAAAGTATAACAAGCTGATACACACACGAGTATACAGTAAAAGCTCCTTTTTCACACTTCCTATATTCGCGGATTAAAAACCGACCCAATTTCTATATTTGCGGCTAAAGATTTCTTTATTCGCGGATCTAATCGGTGCATATTAATAAAAAGAATTCGATGTCCTTTGTAAACGCGTCGACAAATGGACTAATAAAAAAGTAAAACAGACCTTAGTACAACTACGCCCAAAGTATCATGTCAAATGCTATTGTCGCTGTATAAGTTGTTCCGCTTTCTATATTCACGGTTTCTGTATTCGCGGTATATTCATTGAATATATGCCCCCCGAATAAAGAACTTTTACTGTATATATGTCCATCCATGTATGCCGTGCAATGCGTTATTGTTTTTAACTCTCCATGTAAACATAGGAATGTCAAAATTTGAAGCCTTTGTTTATGTGCCCGTGGTGTCTGATATATCCATGCATCAGTCTATAGCATTGTAGCTCTCAAATGGAGGGATACATATCCATGTGTTTTTTTTTAAGACTTGTTTAATCTGAATAAGTCTTGATAATTATAACAAAAAAAAACTGAACCTTCACTCAAATAATGCTTATAGCATTGAGATTTCTTATTCGAGACGTCTACAGTTGTAACAAAATTACAATTGTCACTCGTCATCATAATTTTAATAGGCGCCATTAAGATTATAAAATTTTATGCTCGTAACTGACATCGTGACATCTTATTCTTCACGGAAATGCTAGAAATTCATTATAGCGTCCATTTTTTATCTGATGGCTTCATTTAGTAAATGCTTGTGTATATACGTCAAAAGAATTTGAATGTAGTTTTAGATCCGCGTTCTTTTTTTACAACACAGGGGGCAAACGAGCATGCGGCTCACCTGATGGTAAATGACTACCGTCACCCATGATCACCCACAACACCAACGGTATTGCAGGTGTGCTGCCGGCCTTTTCAAAAGGAAAATGCTCTTTTTTTGAAGGTTATGATGTAGTATCGGTTCGGAAATCGTATTGCGTATATTAGAAAATATGTGGCCTAGCTGGATATATGAGTTAAGTGTCGCTCAAAGTGATATAGCAGTGTCTCCGTGCAATCGTGGCGAATAGCGGAAAATAATTGCGTCATATTTTACGAGGAGCTAGAAAGCGCCATTTTACGGTTCATTACAGTAATGGACGGCGCAGTGCATGTGAAGAATGGCCGCGGAACGTCGCGCTCCTGTAATGTGACCGTTCATCGCTATTGCGCCACCATCCGTTATTCTACCACCGATAGCAGCGCTGCACTACAGATAGCGCCAACTCCTTACGCCTCCACTTCCACTGGACATGGTGTTGTTGCTTTTATTATATTGTATGGGAATTATTTTTTGAAAGACATTAATTTATTTATTCATTAGTACATATATGTGTACATGGCGGATTTAATGCTAAAAGCATTCTCTCCCAGTCAACCATAGGGAAGAGCAGAATACTCGAATGCGGTACTAGTAATTATTGATATAACTATTGATACATTGCTTATAATCTATGCTGAAAGTGACCTCTGACTACCCCTCTTCTAATGTAATCTGTTATATATTTATTTAAAATAAAATATTAAACGGTAGCGAATGTAATGGACACACACAATGTATGTAATAATAATAATAATAAGGTAGGTTATTTTTCACAATACAAGTAGTACATATATTATATCCAATGTAAGTTATTACAAGAGATTTATTTTTGAAGGTTACACAAGTTTATGTATTGTGAATGTAATTCTTATTTCTCTTTTTTATTATTTTTATTAAGGAATTTTGCAACTGGCTCTTGGCTACAACAGAATATCAGTGTTTTGCTCTTTTGAGAGCAAAACAAATGAGTTGTGACCATTTTGTGTTACTATGGCACACGTATGAAAGAAAAAATTTTGCTTGTTTTATATATTTTGCTTCTTTTTTGTATTTGTATTCTTTGATTTATTTTTTTGCGTATGTATCTATATCTATTGTTGTTTGTGTGCTGTAAGTAATGCAAATAAATTATCTATCTATCTATCTGTTTTACATATTAACTTGTAATGTTCGGGATCTCGTTTCTTCAATTTTTTACTTATTCAATCTAGAAGGTATGTATGTATGTATGAGAATAAAAATAGGTGGATGAAACAAGATTTGTGTTTTTAAAGCAAGCTGCAGTAAGCTAATCTAACTTTAACCTTAAACCTATCTAACTTTATACCTTTAGTTTAGTTCAAGCGTATACCCAACTACATAAGCT
The DNA here is from genome assembly GCF_026898425.1 of Galleria mellonella. Lineage (NCBI taxonomy): Eukaryota > Metazoa > Arthropoda > Insecta > Lepidoptera > Pyralidae > Galleria > Galleria mellonella. Next base: position 141,125 of record NW_026442153.1, read on the forward strand.
AAGCAGAGCTATGCAAACTGAACTATTTGGATTCACAGTTAAAACTAACAATAAACTAAAGACGTAGTAACGGCTGCCGGTCGAAGTCTTAACGAGCGAGACCTCCTGCACTCTCGTACAAAGAGGGATGGTTATATCTATATATGATGATTGATCATTTATAGATGGGATGGAATATTATCAACTCACATGACTCACATCGTTTAGTTTAGCTTTACAATTCGTTTTGTCATCTAAAAAATGATGATCCGATGATATTTGGTAATATGTATTCAATCATAAATCAAGTGGCAAAGGACTGGTCACATATATTACAATACAAATACAATACAAAACAAAATACAAATATATGTCAATTAGCTGTTTACTACCTGTACTAGATTACAACGTATTCTAATATGCTCGACCAAAAATTACTATACAAAAACGCTTAAAATTAAGTTATAATCTATATAATCTATCCTAGAAGTATAAAAAGATGTCGTAACTAACTAATGTATAGACGTAGTGGTACAGAAACTGATTTAAATTCTCAGGTTAAATTCACTATTGAATTTCTTCATATGGTGGAAGAATTCAATACAATAACAAATACAATACAACGAATACAATTTTACCGTTACTTGGTACTCAATGTTTATAGAAATCACTCAGTTTCGCTTGATAATGCTTAATACTTATACTTAATTTCGATTACACCTGGTCTATTTAGTGGAGCGAGCGGCCCCCTCTTGCTGCGAGGATATCTCGGGCAGGTTCCGTGCGTGTATGCAGAGGGCAATTTTCCGTGTATTGATTCGCAGTCGTTCTCATCCCACGCTATCGTTTGTGATAAATTAGAATAATGGAACATAATGAATAATGGAATTATGTGGGGATGTTCGGTCTGCTCACACAATAGATAAACTCGTCATTGACGATTCGTTAGCGATAACGTATGAATTGCGTCTCCCTGCAAATATATATTTGATGGGTACAACAATTGACGGTGTCATCTCCGTCAATTGTTGCGAAAAACAAATATAGTAAGCTCATAAAATTTTCGTTGTATACAGACATCGTTAAAAAATTTATATAAATTAAAAAAAAAACAATTGATAGAGTATAAATACAGATTCAGCTTATTTATTTGTATTCAAAGTTACATTAGATATTCAGTTGTGTATATTTCGAGCTACACGTTTCAACAAAATACTAGTATGCAAAATTTATTAAAATATGACTAGGTTATACCTAGTCATTTTGTACAAAATATACGAGTAGGTATGGCAACAATAAATAATTATCATCAGAATAAATTAAATGTCCATTGATAATATCATCGACAATTTTCATTATATAAATAAAACAGCAGGTTTATGTCTTACAGACGGCTATAGATACGTATTTCACTCGAGCCCCATGACCATTTATGGCCCCCATATCAATCTTTACATAGTTAGGATGTCGTAATAAGAGACGACTACAGAAACAAATCCTCATACAGCAGTAAAAAAGGATAACTCGAAATAACCCATGTGGTTATAGTTGCAACCCTCTTATAGAGGGAGTACCACTTTCAATAATGGGGTAGTTATGGGTGATATTAATCTAAGGATGATGTTGAACAAGTAAATACTGAATAATTTAATTTATAAAGAAAACAAAATATCGAGATGCGACAGATTGTGACAATACGTTCTGATCGAATCGTATTTTTCACGATTCTTGAACATATAATGACGTCATAGATGTTACGAGTCTAAATGTGAAAGAAGCTTATATACAAAGAAATATTCGTCGACAAAATTACTGGTTAGTTGCTTACAATAATTTTGTTTAAACATACTCAAATCACTTTGTTACCTCTATTGAATATTTAATTCAAATTATACTTTATTGAATTGTTTTTTTTAATTAATTAAAATTACCTAGTTAAGTAAAATGTTGATGAATTGTCAACATTGTAAAAACAAATTTATTAATGTACACTTGAAACTTTCGACAAACTATAAGAGATATACGAATAAAGTAAGAAGAAAAGCAATTAGGTAGATAGATAAATGCTCTTTCTCGTTAACTGAACTAAAAGAAAAATTACGTAAAAGAAAAAGAAACTTCGCTGAATTGGTATAGTTTTGTGAGTCACCTGGGTATATATTATACGTTACTCGATCTCGTCGGGCGCCCTCTAGGTGCGAGCGTTTCGGCGGGACACGCTGAATATTGCACAACGCTAACGTGTGGAGTTTTACTTTTTTGTATAGTGTACTAGTAAGTCTAAGAACAAGAAATTACATAGAAGGAATGATAAAATAAAAACTGTAAATCGTATGGTTACCTCCTTTCTTCTTATGCAAATATAATAAGTAAAAAGAGGATGAAAGATGCACCATCAGTTGCTGTTTTTGACAATTCATAGCAGGCTAATGTATAGAAATTGTTTGATATGTCAATTATTTGTCAATGACAAATTTTACATTACTAGATCATATAATTAACACAGTTTATGTAGAAAGTATGCAAGCAGTTTGTATCTGAATTTGATAGGGTTATACGGCCGTATAACATTTTCTATACACCAGCCTGCTATGAATTGACAATTTTATCACTCCTATGTAATTCCTTGTTCTTAGTCGCAAGTGTAGTTTTTTATTTGTCTACTCTAGATTACATAGATAGAGCATCGAGCCTCAAAAACTGGTTATCTTTTTAATTGTCAAACTAGCCGACTCGTATTTTTTATTAGTATTCTGTATACTTACGCATAAAATGTATCTTGATGTATTATATAAGAAATATAATGAGTTTTCACACATTAAAAAGATGCACAATTTATAAGACAAAATAAGAGACTCCCTCACCAGAGGGAGACTTTGTATAAAAGTCGATTACTTGGGTATTTCTGTCCCATTCGTGTTTCAACCGTGAAGCAGTTGTGTTTGCATGGCTGTGTTTCGGTTTGAAGGGTGGGATATGGCGTAAATTTACTGGATACAGAGGAATAACACCTGAGTCCTCAGGAATGGCAACGCATGAGGGGTATCATGGGCGAAACAGTATACTCTGTTATGTCCATGGTACTGCTCATGTCTATAGGCGACGGATACCACTTTGCATCAGGTGGGCTGTCAGCTTGTTTGCCATTCTAAATTGTATATATATATATATATATACACACATATATATATATATATACACATATATATATATATATATACATATATAGAAGTTATAAAGGAATCACTTATAACTATTGATCACACAAAATTCTATGGAAAAGTCGAGCCGTTTTTCTCGAAGCATTTTTATGCAGACACTCTATCTATATAATCTAAGGTTTTTCCTTATTAGCATACAATATTATTCCAGAGAGAAAGATAGCTAAAAAAACTAACACAATATTGAAATAAATTACAAATATTTTTAATACATTATAATTTTTAAAAATAACATGAAAAGGATCCTACATTCATGATTTTCAAATTGATTAAAAAATGTTAACCTTCTGATAGCTGATTAGTATTCGAATACACATCTTCGGCTATCCAAGCAGAGTGTTTCTTTCGTGTTACACCAATGATTACTTGGGATATTATGTATCCTAAACTGGTCAAGATCGACTTCAACCAAAGTCGGTATTCACCTGTAATTTACCTGTATTATTCGTACACGTTACCTGTTCTAATGCCATCCTCAACCGATTTTGATTATTCTTTTTGCAGTCGATAGACTTTACTTTCTCTGTTATTAAATTTAGTAACAACCGAAGCTGCTGTTTTTTGGGTAGCTGCTTCCTCATGTGGTTTATTATAAAAATAAGACCAGTATGTTTTCTTTTTACATATTCAATGCTTCATTAATAATTTATTACTAAATTGTATATTTGGAAAAACAAATTATTATTTATACATACGATATTGTCAGTTTGTTAATGATATTTTTTACTGGGAATATTTTATTAATTTTACTAAGTGTTTTGTTTACAAATGGTTTGTTTTGAAAGTTAGCTATTATATAAATAGGTAATATACTAAGTAGATTAGGAAATCGCCAGAGATAATTTAAAAGACTGAACCTAAGTATTTTATACAAAAAAAGTCCTTTAATATTAATAAAATCGGTGACGATATCGGACAATATACAAAAAAGTAAAATTAAATAACAATTATTTTATTTTTTGTAGAAATCACCATGAATTTTGCTTTGCAAAAAACCTATTCCAATCGTGAACACATACCTCGACACCGGTGAACGATGAGACATTTCGCAGGCACAAAAGTTAACATTTTATAGTAAAATACACTGCAGCTTAATCGTCATAAAATTAATATGCAACTAACACTAGCAATATCGATCGATTCAGTACAAGAAATATCAAAACTGTTTTACAATTAGTAAACATATCGTGGAACGTACAAAAAACAGTCAAATTGTAAAACAGCATGTTTGAAGTCCTAAAAATTATTTCCTTTTCTTTTCACACGTCTCAAAATTACATGCATATCCAGTTCAATAGCGAGGGCGAGCGGAAACACCCGAGGAAATGATAAATACGTCAATAATATGCCGGTATTTATATTCTATTTTGGACTAATCGCGACACGGTGTCGGCCGGTGTCGCGTGTGTCGCGCGGCGGTGTCACGAGTTGTGACAGCGCGCGGAGGGTGGCCCGAAATAGCCACTTTGATCCTCTCCCCTGGCTGGCTGGCTGACACACGGCGTCTACTCGCGCCGCGATTTATTGACGTCAATCAGTGTTGCCCTCACAAAAATATTCAATTGGTGACGAGTGACGTGTTGATGACTGTGCGTCGTTTGTGTACTAAAATAATATTTTATGTGTTTTTAAATGACTTCAAAAAAAATGATTTTCAATCTGTTTGTATCTTCATGTATGTGTTATATGATATATTTGCTTATTATGAATTGTTTTCGACAATTTTTTTTTGCAATCGTTTATACAAATAAATAATAATAATTTGTTAATATTGATACATTTTTTTATTTCTTATTAAATTATTACGCTGTATGATAACAACATGTCTACTATTATAATAATTATGCCACCGATTACTATAGTCAAAAATAAATAAAAAATAAATGAATATTCCAACCCTTAATAAAGAAGACAGAAACATATATATTTTATTTGCATTAAGAATATAGATATATCTATCTATCTTTACGCCAAATCTCTTGCGGGAAAGACAGAAAGAACTAAGTGCCAAAGACTTTCGTAGAAAGCTACCTGCACTTTCATAACTTGTCTCATGTTTGTGCACCGGTTCCAAAGACTATTGACTCCTCATTCAGAAGTCACATCGATAAAATAAGAAAATAAAAAAGGTTTATTATACGTTAAGTCACATATTGTTTTGTGATAAAAAATGTAAGGAATGTATGCTTATAATATAAACACTTGATACTTGCGATTCACAGTATATTACAAAGTGCTAATTACACGAATTTGCAGGTAAAAAAGTTGGTCTAGAATAACTGTAACAAATAGCTTGTGGAACACAAAATGGGTGTTAGCGCTAACGTAATGGTTTCCTGGTTCCATGCCACTATTACGGTGTCCGATGTTTGAGGCGCGTTCATATTACAACGGCCGGAGTGTGAACGTCGATTTTAATACTCACCGTAGTAAAAAATTCAATACATAGAGAAAATAAAATTGTACGAATAATTGTTACGAATTCGGTATGGGAATAGGCTAAACATATTTTATTCTATAGCAATTAGGGTTACTCGGAAGAGAGATGGTAACGAGTGCTTTATGTCCGTCAAAATAAATCACCTAGAACAGCATCATTAAGTACTCCCTCTCTCTTCCTGAAGTAATAAACGGTCTTCACTAAAAGTAGGTCGGTAGGTCGGTGTACAATACAAACGATTATATAGCTTGCCGTGCCTTTAATAATAAGGATTCCTTTATACTAGTTATGACCTGCAGCTATCCACATGCATTAGGAAAAAAATTTTATACACAGGATATTGTACGCAAAAATTCTTAGCATCCCTTGTTAAAATGGCGACCAACTGTCAAGTTAGTAAAGAAGACTCTAATGTCACTTCGTTTTTCGACCCGTATTTCATCGGTAAAGTTTCACTTGTAAAAAAAAAAAAACACTTAAAAAGAACACTAACGATTTTTACTTCATTTGTATTTTATTTCTTTATTTATTTGTAAAAGAAAAATCAAGACTTACTCGTGTGAAGCCACTTATTAATTTTCACCAATAGACGCAATATAGAAAATTTGACAGTGCTCGCCTTAGACAAATAACCCAAAGAGTATAGGATTATTTATCTCAGGTAACCACACATGCTAATAACTTTGACATCATCTATATTTGAAATCGAGTTTTATTTATATTTTAAATTGATCTCACTTATACATTAAATTGGCATATTAGTTCAGTACATGGTCAAGCTGTGTACAAATTTAATCAAATCAATTTAGTGATTTAAGACGACTAACATATATCGAAGTATCTTTACAAATCATTGAATAATTTATTATATAATTTTCCTCGTGCGCCCGCCCAGTTTCTGTCCGTGATAATATGAACGATCCTTTAGCAGTAGTCCAGCCGCGGTCTGGGTACGGAGGTAGCGACGCGACATGCGACACCGGCGCGGCGCGCGGTAAGCGACAAATCGCGTGCATTCTCCGCTAAGCTCACTTCATTAACAAATGCCCTCTTCCGACTACACTTTATAAGTTTTCGCTGCTCCCAGTGGTCGCCGTACAAATAACGATTCGTTAAATATTAGACGCGCTTGGATTTACATAACTGCGTAATTATTCATTCATTTAATTGTTATAGCAAGCTTTAGTTACAGGTTATTTATGAAGGCAATATATTAATTAGTTTAAACGGAGACCTAACAATATTCAGTGAATACATCAAACCGTAATTTAGTAAATAGTGTTTAATTTGAAATGTATATTGAATTTCGAGTGTTCTTAACCAAGCGTTGTATACTGTTGCGCTGATATACTGATTTAGTATAATAAAATAATAAAAGTATCTAATATATATATATATATATATATATATATATATATATATATATATATATACGAGGTTTGTCCGGAAAGTACGTATAAAAGTTTTTTAAAAATTTTATTTTACAATTATTCAGGTAAATCAATTTTATCCCCTTCAAAGTACTCCCCCTGTGACATAATGCACTTGTGCCAACGCCGTTTCCACTGTGAGAAGGCTCCTTGAAAGTCCTCTGGTTGTAGGTTTCTCAGCTGCCCCCGTCGTAGCTTTTTTTATCTCATTTATGTCCCCCAAATGCCGCCCCCGAAGTACCAATTTGGTTTTTGGGAACAAGAAGAAGTCACACGGGGCCAAATCCGGCGAATACGGGGGGTGTTCGGTCACCGTAATGGAATTTTTACTCAAAAACTCACGGAACGATCTTGGCGCAAATTTTTTTCATTTGAAGTTCGTTTCTTAGAATTTCGTGGACCACGGTTTTGCCCAAATTAAGCTCTTCAGCCACCTGTCTGACCGTTAAACGACGGTCCCCATTAACACAAGTTCGAATTCTTTCCACGTTTTCGTCGGAATGTGAAGTGGAAGGACGTCCTGAACGTGGGTCATCTTGAACGCTTTCTCGGCCCTCTCTGAATCTTTTTAGCCACTTGTGGACGGTTGGTTCCTTCACAGCATCATCCCCATAAACTGTTCTGAGATCGGCAAAAATTTCACGGCCATTCTTGCCGAGTTTCGAGAGAAACTTGATTACGACGCGCTGCTCTTCAACGGAAGCGGGCTCCATGCCGACGGGGTTTCGTTAAGAGGTAACTTCACAGATGGCGTGACAAGCCAGTTCGCACCGCACGGCGGTCAGACCAGAACTGAAGCATTGTTAGGGACATAAGGAAGGGGTCCTGCGCTTACCTGGCCTCCCCACTCCTCTTTCTCGCATTCCAGAACACTTTTATACGAACTTTCCGGACAGACCTCGTATATATATATATATATATATATATATATATATATATATATATATATATATATATATATATATATATATATATATATATGTATGTATGTATAATGAAAGAACCGATAACATTACCTTGTTTGTTTCTAAATAAAATATTTATAAATCTCTCTGTCTCTATTTTGGTATTACCCTCCTTTGGAAAGGGATTGTAACTAATGCAGACTACAAGTTCCATTTTTTTAAATGAATTACCATGTAATGGTAACCTTGCTTGCGCTTTCAGCATACACTGGCGGAACACCAGTAAGATGTGATAGGCGAGGATGAAAGCGAGTCAGTTGGCCCATAGTGATAAATTCATAAAGAATCAATTAAGATGGTTTCCAACGGAAACCGTGTGGAGGTTTGGATTCCCAATACTAACAATCCCTCTATATATAAATATTAACAATACTAGCCACCACCTGGAAGTTAACTCTGACAGGTTGGCCTCCTCGTATTCCCCCCTGGAAACCATCGTGCTGTATACCAGATGTATTTATCACGGTGGGCAAACTGAACTACCATCGTATACCGTTAGCGCAGGCGAGTATACCATTCCATTATCATTCATTAAGAAAAAATACACCTCAAATAGAGTACAGAAGTCGAGCATGTGTTTAATATTTCAATTGAGTCGTATACTTTATGTTTAATTAAGGCACACACAAAAGTTCGCGGCGAGTTTGATCCTCTCTAATTTGGAACTCTACTTTAGATAATATGGGAGGCTTTTAAAAAGTCCGCGCGGAATGTAGGCGCTATTTAATTATGCGGAGCACGGCCAAACAACGCACATTAAAACTTGGATTGTAAACGGGCTCGTTGCATAAATTATAGCTTGCGGGGGCTCAGGATCAAACAATCAAACAGCGCGGAGATGTAACGTGCCCAGAATGCGGGCACACGCGCTCCCCGCAAGAATATTTCAAATGACACGCGCTCTAAACGCAGACAACACTGGATTTAACTTGGCTCGTACATTCCAGTAGAATACATATGGAGGGCGTGTTGGAGTTACGCAAGCCCCACGTCATCTGCCGGAGCGGTACCTCGACGGTTCCTCCTGTTTGTATTTCAACGTACGCTTTATTGCAGATATCTTTATGAAAGATTTACTTCACCTCGTGTTACATAATAATTCTGTTACGCAGTTCATTTGAACGATGAATTTTCCTCTTTTCCTTCAGCGCCTTATGTTTCCAAATTAGTGCAAGAAGTAGAAAAAAAATGTGGGTTTGCGGTCTGATTATTCCATTGAATTCTACATTCTTGCGCTTCCAATATGTATACCAAGGTATATTATGTTAGGTTTACTTACAGAATTTTTATATCATATAGATATAGTATATATGCATCACATGATTTCAAAACATCAATAATATCATGTCTTACCCATGACTCCCTATGGTACAATGATTAAATTAAATAGCTTTTAGTTATCAATTAAGACTTCGAATGAGATAGTTAAACAACTACGAGTACATTGGATCGGGAAGAAATGCTTAAGCTCCTCTAATTTTGTTAACTGGTATGAAATACTGCTTTGGCATTTTTATTTGTATTTGATGTCTGTTAATAATTCAATCAATTCTATTACTTAGAATAAATAAAAGTTTTCTTCATCTCATTATATTCTTTCTTAAAATAAATAATACTCTTGCCCGACCTTAACCAAATAACATTAATAACATTTACCTCAGCGCTATTTATAAACGTACGAACTTTGAAAGAAAGAAATAAATCACGCAAGAACCATTGTAATTTATTTAGTTTCAACCGACGACGCGGCGCGGCCGAGGTCGTGATCCGACAGCCGGCATGCGAGCCTGGACACGTGAACAGAGGCATGCCTTGAGTACCAGCTTCACAGAGTAGACTTGTTGTGACAGTCCAGTAATTTAGTTTAGTGTAAACTTGTGTCCATAGAGACTATATACAGGCATTTCGACATTTGGTTTTGTGACTGTCGTGCTCCAGAATGTGATTTGTCCCGCAATAGCTAACTTGATAGATTCAGAAAGGGATCGAAAAATCGTCCAATCCAGATTTTTTTTATACAACACAGGGGACAAACGAGCATGCGGCTCACCTGATGGTATGTAATTACCGTTGCCCATGATCACCCACAACACCAAAGGCATTGCAGGTGTGCTGTCGGCATTTTTAAAAGGAATATGCTCTTTTCTTGAAGGTTATGATATCGTATCCGTTTGGAAATACTTCTGCTGGAAGTTGATTCCAAAGAGTATTTGTGCGTGGAAGAAAATGCCTTGAAAAACACACGGTAGAAGATCGCCATTCGACCAGATAGTTGGGATGAAATTTTAGTTTATGGCGGGTTGTACGGTGGTGAAAATCAGCAGCAGGTATCAATCCGAACAATTCTTCAGTCAGTTCATCAGTTCAATCCCCATGATAAGATCGGTAGAAGATGCACAGACATGCAACATCTCTACGCAGTTTCAGTGGGTCAAGTCAGACAATAAGGCATTGATCATCAATGATTCGAGCCGCCCGACTTAATCTCAATATTCTAATGTACATTAGATTATTTTTTTATTTTTTCAGCAATATGCATATACTTATGTTTGGCACACTACAGGCAATTCTCGGCATTTTACCCGTCAAAGTACACAGGGTCTTGCAAGTCTTCAGCTACATCGCGGAAATTTGACCTCCTTGTGTGTTTTTCATTTACGCAGACTTTAAGTATATGTCGACTCACATGTGAATAAAAGATATTTGAATTAGGTGTAATGTATAGTAACTGGATTATTGTCTTTGCACGTATTCTCGAGCTTTATAGAGAAAAAATTCACTTCGGTCTTATTCATAATGCAAATGCGAAACTGAACTTTGGGGCTCACAGGGAAGTTTCACTTTCATATGTCTGTTATATGGCACGCGCAGCCTCGATCAGTCATATTGAATTATGCATTACTGCCACAAATTGTTCAGACTGAATATGGTAGCACGCGAGACGAACCGGCGCCGCTGCCGGCTACAGATGTAAATGAATGCCACGTGTTTAACAAGCCGGCTGTTGCTTTGCAAAATAAGGTGAACAGCTACTTCTGTCGTGATGGAATTTATATGGGACCAGTATGGGTACATCCTATTGATTATATTGGAGACATTGTATAATATGCACAAAAAAATACAGGGAAATTGAGAATCACACCCATTTTGTAGTTGTTTAGAAATCAAAGTGTTTAGGTAGGTATTGATTTATAGCAAAGTAATAGAATATAAATCAATACATTAATAATATAAATATTATATAAAACAGCATTAAATTTGTACTTCAATAACTACTCTGCATTCGATATTATAAACGTTAAAAGAATAGTTACTATTGTTTTAAATTAATACATTGACAGTTTTAATACAACATTGCAAAAATTGTTGGAAGATATCAAGGTCCTGACTGACTAATTCAAATTTATCAGGATTAAAACTGCTTTATATTCAGAGTAAGATCTAATTTGTTAGTACCCGATCATTGGCGAAACGTGTAGCGTAAATGCTCGCTAGAGTTTAATAAATGGGATTTGATTAGACTGCTGTAGGCTACACGGCGATAAAATATAGGGGCTAACCTAATTAGTGAAATAAATAATATTATAAATGTATTTAAAGTAAAGAAAGATGTCTGTATATTTCATTCTAAAATACAATTAAACGGCTTAAAATATGTAACTACTACCTGTATGAACATTTGATATAAGCTAGTAAAAAATTGTAGAATATCTTCAACAAATAATATTTCTTATTGCTGTTATGCTCTTTAGTTATAAGTTTGAACATAATACTCGCTTAAAATAAGATACGCCATATAGGCGTTCTAGGTAAAATCTAGTCAGTCGGCTACTGTACTACTGTAATCCAGTTTGAAACAAACACTGCGACAGGGCGGCCACTGTCTAAACTTCCTGCTCACATTTCGTCAGAGTACGTGTAATTTGACTGACTTTGTACACCCTCGGCCCACGGCTAATAACAACGTTGTTCCGCCAACAAGACAAATTTGTTCCTCCAACAATTCGCAATTAGTGTAGAATTGTGTGTACTTTGCTAAGTGTGCGCGATATAATCTTACAACGCCAGTTGGAAGTGTATACTTAAATGTTTATCGGCGAGGATTAGTTGCTATGCAATTAATTATGAGTATATTTGGATATATTTGGTTACCTGTTTCTTAAGTGACTTCTAGAAGATTCTCAATTAACAAGTTGATTTTATACGTAAAATATGTGTAAAATCACATTTGATTAATTGGGAGTTTAGTTTTGCAAGTAATATCTTTATCAATCATGAACCAACTAACTCAATATATTTTTTTTATAATTTGAAGAGATACTGGAAGTGAAGGAGGAACAAACAAACACCAATAATATATTTTTAAATAAATTAATTAGATAGAAGCACTATTAATTTTTGCTTCGCAAAAAATAACAGCCTGACTAAATCGTATCGATTGTAAATATAATTATAAATACACGATAAGTACATGCAAATTGAGAATCTTATTTTAATACTAAAAATAGCGCATAATAAGAATACGCTTTTATAAATAGAGTAATAATGTGAGGAAAATGAAAGCGGTTTGAATTGGAGCCTAATTGCAATTTGCAAAGTACTGTCTATCCTAAAGGAAGGCAAACATGATTTACGTACATAAGTACGAGTACAGTACAATGAGAACCCAACAAATGTAAATTCTAAGTGAAATATCAAACAATACAAGGGAATACAAGCAGGTGCATGAGTTTGTTCTTACCTAAAAGGGGCCTTTGTGAATGTAGTTGTCAGCCCTAGGAATCTCCCCCGAACGAGTGCTGCTACGTGACTTCGGCGAAAATAGAATTCAAACTCTCGTATTTTAAAATGTGTAGGGGCAAGGGATGCTGCGGATGACGTGATTGGAACTGATAAACAAAGTGTACCTACAAGTATAGCTATACTTATACATTAATTTGTGTTATACAAAGGAACATTTACGCAAAGAATAAGTTGCTTCTATTGTGTCTTATAAGTAACGTTAACCCCTCGAAGTTGTTGCTTAGCACTCGATCCTATGTAGTGGAAATCTTTTATATTTATCTTCTACCTTTGTTGAACTTACATATACTCTGTAGGATCGATATGTACAATGTTATATAAACTTTGCATGGTTTTCCTGTAACATACATTATTGGATGCAAAGTTTATTATGAGATTATTTACCAGTTAAAGATACAATATCAATTAAAGATATAAATTTTTTATTACATTTTTGTTTAGTTCGATTAGTGGCTTAGGTAAGCTTTTGGGAAAATATATTAATGAAGTTATTATGAGTAATATTATTGTCCATAACGTGGCTTCTTTTATATATTTCTTTGTTCTTAAATTTAATCCTTTTTTAAATACCTTTTTTTTCTATTGCCCTCATTATCTTATTCTTTGTCTTCATCATCATCATCATATCGGCCGTTAAGTGTTCACTGCTGAATATTGGCTTCTTCTATAGACTGCTAAGAAATGGTCCAACGCATAGTATTAAAATCTTTCAGGGATTCCGCCATGATTACTATATCATCGGCAAATCGTAGGTGAGTGACGTATTCGAAATTGATGTTTATACCATGTCTTTTCCATTGTTCATTTTCCATCGTTCATTGTTTATTTTATCTTTTAATAATAACTACCATCTACTACCTCTTTCCCTATTTTATTATATAGGCATAATTACTTGCCTTAATATACTTTTATTTTAAAGTTACAAACTTTTAATTTACTTGCCTTCCATGTATTATCAGCCTTACACGGTACGCATCGAGGTCTTATCAAAAATATATTACATTGAAAATTCAATTTCACATTTATTTTATTACACTTTTATTACATACAAGAATTTTATTATAAAGAGGAAAGGAGGAAAATATTCTAAAATTGGTTGAAATGAAAGTACTCTGGTACAGCGTGCGACACTTGATCATTGTTATCTGTGATTTATCGACGAATAGCGTGGATGTACACATATTTGTATGTATATAGAAATATAATAACATACGAGGAAAAAGGTATACGCGACATAATTTAGAGGAGCGATGTATGGACATTGATTTATGTTGACGGTAAATGAATAATATATTTTCTTTATAGTCTCCGAAATATTGAGGCATCATTACAATGATGTAATGAATTTAATAACAGCGAAGTGGCTTCATAACAGTTTCTCTATACTAAGTCTTGTGAAATGTGTTACAAAAGTCCACTAAGAACTATAGCAGACCATTTTACATCTAAAAACGAGTTTCAAGATAAGAAAATGAATACGGCATCAACAAGACAGAAAATATACAGATTGAATAAAATATATTTTTTTTAAATGGAGCAAATTACATATTTGTTGTCTTACAAAACTTTTTTTTTTATGAAAACAGCTACATATTATTTTCAGTCTCAACATGGTATTTTTTATTTAATTTCACTTTATTTTATTCTTATCACAGTATCAAAATGGTCCTTCGAGCCGGATACAAACTAGGAAACAAATTAATCTGTAAGATTAATTTCCGGCCGAATTCCAAATTCATTTAGTCTAACATGTTAATCTATTCACAATCTATTACACATACGGTATACAAACGTATTATTCACATATAATTTTACGTAATAACATTATTATGAATATTAAAAGGACGCGAACCACATGCAATTATACATATATACCTATATTTAGAGCTAAAGACGCTGCTGAAACAGCTATGTTATTGAAGAGATCCAATCAAATTAATTATATCAGACATCACATTATTATCTATATAACAATTTAAAGTAATTATTTACATATTTTACAAAATATGTAATCCCAATCCGTATTATTATTTTAATCCGTAACCTTTTTTGTCAAGACCACATATATATACCACATTCACGTCAATAACCTACAATTTTTTAAATCAATATTTTTTACAACTTTACATTTCATGATAAAATTATATTTTATTTTCATAAGGAAACAAATTTTCCAAAGCAAAATAATTCTTAATGCGTAACATAAAAAGTTGAAGATATGCTTACGAGAATTACTATAACTGTGACACGTGCGTGCCCGGCGTGAACTCGGCCGACTTTATACACTTTCTTATTAAAAGGAATTATTTCTAAACTGATGAAAATAAATGTAGCTTTCAACCGACTCCAAAAAGAAGGTTCTTAATTCAATTTGTGTTTGTTCTCTCATAACTCCGTCAGTTGGGAACCAATTTGGAATTTTTTTCTTATTTAAAAGCATTTACAAAATTAGTTGAGTAATTTAGTTTTTAAATAAAAATAATTGGTTTTAAAATAATTTATATCGGTATATTTTTGTGGAATACAATATTTTTGTGAAATAATAGACTATTTAATGAAACCAGTGTTCAATATTTGATTTATATGTAAAATAAAGTATTGGCTTTAATTACTTTAAGTTTACTATTGTAATCTTTTGGAGGAAACAATAACGAGTATCTATCTATCTACTTGGTGGGTGATTATAATATATAGGTATTTTATTTATTTTATTAAATACAAGAAATTTTCAATTTGAGTACATTGGAGCTCGCATTAGGCGAACCTGTATCGCGACAGTCACTAAGAGATTACCAAGACACGGTGATTTACAAATATAGATTAGTGATAGCTCACTACGGAATTTTACGGAAACAACAAGTTAGAATGACATCGTTCACTAATATAAAAGCGCTTCGTGAAGACTAAGCGCATAAAACAGAAAATTATATCATTACTTTTAATACTACATAAATAAATACATACAATTAAATATACAAAAGATACAATAGTACTATTCAAAATTCAAAATTCAAAAATCATTTATTCATGTAGGACATTTTAGCCGCTTATGAACGTCAAATTTTTACATTATAATTTTATTTTTTTCCCTACCGTCCAGTTCGGTATATAGATCCAATTGAGAAGAACTGGCAAGAAACTCAATTGAATTACTTTTTTTTTAAAGCCAGTTTATTTACAATGTATATTTATATAGGTGTCTATGTCTAACATTAAATGAAAATTCAGTGCATGAACAACTATTGCCATGCACACTCGTCATTCAAGTAATCGTTTAGTGAGTAATAATAATAATAATAATAATAATTTTTATTTCAGACTTTTTGGTCCATTAAATATTTATTAGTAACAATATTCTTAAAAAAACTAATGTTAGTAAATTTACATACACAATACACATACACACACATACACACATACAATATATTAAGTAGTATACAGATAATCACCGCTGCACAATTCCATTGGAAATTGCGCAGCAGTGATTAACGTACACACAGTCCAGCCTGCTTGCTATCATACTCAGGATGCTGTTGGTGCTGGCACGTACTCTGCGCACCAGGGATGCACACCTTTTTCGCATCGTGGCATAAAAACAATCTACACGATGCTCAGCGAACATCCCTGACGCGCTGCAGAATCGTGGCAGCCCCATCAACACCCTGAACGCGTTATTATATTGGATACGGAGGTCGCTGTAGGATTTTTGAGTATATACAGCCCACAGGTTGCATGCATAGAAAGATGTGCAATGTGATCTAAATAACGTAATTTTAACTTGTCTAGAGCACCGTGCAAACCTGCGTGCTATCATATTCGCCCTCACCGCCAGCGCCCTCCGCTCCCGTTCAATGTCATCATCATCTTTGAGATCCGAGGCCAATTGATGTCCTAAATATTTAAATTTATACACCCTCTTCAACGCTATACCCTTAAGTTTAATATCTGGAAAGCCTATTGAGTTTTTGCCTCTGCTCTCAAAGACCATGACCACACTTTTCACAGCATTGTATATCAGTCCGTGGCATGCAGCATATGACTCGCAAATAGCCACGAGTTTTTTAAGCCCACATATCGACGCGCTGAGCAGCACCATGTCATCAGCATAACTTATATTATTAACATTAATGCCGTCTATGTGACAGCCGATACGGGTACCACTCAAAGCAACAATCAGATCATTAATATACAGATTAAATAGTACCGGCGAAGACAACCCTCCTTGCCTCACACCACACTCCAATCTGTATGACTGCGACATAGTCCCCGCCCATCGCACGCTATTGAGCTGATTTCCATACCAATATTTGCAGATATTTATGAGCTCTGATGGTAATTGAAAATTTTCGAGCTTTTTCCACAAGATGTCATAAGAAACCAGATCAAAAGCTCTCGACAGGTCGAGGAAGCATGCATGGACTGGCGTTTTTCGATTTGTATAGTATCTAATAGCATGCTTAACACAAAGAACAGCGCTTTCAGTTGACAGTCCAGTTTGAAAGCCAAACTGGTTGTCATGAAGTTTTATATGCTGAGTCAGTCGAGAGTTAAGCATGCTATCAAACACCTTTGAGACAACAGTAGCTAAGGAGATTGGCCTATAATTATTTTTGTCTGTTATATCAGAAATTTTATTCTTAACTACAGGTATCACCACTGTTCTAATCATCTCCTCCGGCATGTACGAGTGACTTATACAAAAGTTAAAGAGCATTGCCAACAGTCTCGCCAAGTGTGGCCCAGCATGTTTTAGATGTTCAATACTGAGACTGTCGTGTCCTGGAGATTTACCTCTACTCATAGATTTTATAATTCGATCTACTTCACTAGCAGTACATCTAATTTCCACCACACGTCCAGTCTCAACATTCAACTCCGCACGCGATGGCCCCAAAGGGGATTTAACAGTAAAATGATCCTTAAAAAGATCAGCTATGTTATCGGCATTACTTACGCCTTCAATAGACACAGGAAGGGCAGACTTTGTACTTAGCTTCCTCGTAGCCTTCCAAAAAGACCGAAAGTCATTATTAGAATGATGTGAAGCTAGAATATCCATCTTTATTTGTTCTTCGTGGTCTTGACACCACTTTAGACGTTTCTTAAAGTATCTTCTAGCCTCACACATATCATTATAGATGGAGCCAACTCTAGGTTTACCATAATCACACCAAACATGAAATTTCTGCCTGGCATTCCTGTGTGCCTCATTAACATGTTTATTCCAACCTATTACAATTTTCTTTTTCTTACGCTTACAATGTGTGTTATTTCTACTAGCTACAGCCGCTCTCTTTAGTACATTTATTATATCATTATACAACTTATCAATGACCTGTCTATGTTGTATAACATTACAAGTCTGATCGGCACAGTTATGGAACTCGGATGGAAACTTAAGAAGTTTGAAATGAGAATGACACTCATTATAATATGAGTCGATTTGTTCTATGCCTCTGTCACCCCACAAAACATTGTTACGTTCACATTTTACTTCTTCTATCTTAGGTGGAACTACGTCTAAATTACACTCAAGAATCAGCGGAAAATGGTCTGACCAGAGTATGTCATATTGTATGTGCACTCTACGTACAGAGGACACAGCCGCTTTCGATACTATACAATGATGATGTAATAGGCTTTGCTCAGTAAATATGATTTAACAGATGTTTTGAATTTATTTAAGGGTAATTCCAACATATCCTTTGGTATCTTATTGTAAATTTTTATACCTATTCCCATAAAAGACCTATTAACTTTTTCTAAACGATACTTGGGGACAGCAAGTTTGTCTTTAAATCTAGTATTAATATTATGAATATTGCTGTTTTTTGGAAATAAGTCAAGATTTTTATGAACATATAGGATATTTGAATATATAAATTGAGAAGCAACGGTGAGAATATTTGCCTCTTTGAATTTCTCTCTTAATGAGTCACGACTCTTCATACAGTAGATCGCTCGAACGGCACGTTTTTGTAATATGAATATATTCTTAATATCTGCCGCTTTTCCCCATAGTAATATTCCATAAGAGAGTAAACTATGAAAATAACTAAAATAGACTAATCTAGCAGTATCAGTATCAGTGTACTGTCTAACCTTACGCACGGCAAAAGCTGCTGAACTTAGTTTCGCTGCAAGGCTTTGAATTTGTGCACCCCATTGTGTTTTATTATCTAGTGTGATTCCTAGAAAGACAGTAGATTCTATAAATTCGAGAGATTCGTCATTTAATTTAATATTTCAATTAGTATTAAAACTTTTAGACAGAGAGAAATTAACACATTTTGTTTTTTTAGCGTTTAACATAAGATTGTTAGTTGTAAACCAGTGCAGGAGACGCCGCAAAGCACTATTTACATCGTCATAATTATTAGTCATTTTATTAACTTTAAAAATCAATGAAGTATCATCTGCAAATAATACTATGCCGCATCTATCCTGCATGGCATATGGGAGATCATTAATGTAAACTAGGAATAAAAATGGACCGAGAATAGATCCTTGAGGTACACCCATTTGCACAAGTGACCCGTCAGACGTAGCGTTGCTAATCTTCACTTTCTGTATTCTATCAGATAGATAAGATTTTATTAAATTTAAAGCATTGTCTTTGACGCCATAAAAAGCAAGTTTTTTTAGCAATGTATTATGATCAACGCAATCAAAAGCCTTAGAAAGGTCACAAAAAACACCTATCACATCCATTTTAGTTTCCCATGCAGCAAATACGTGTCTAAGCAACTCTTCACCTGCGTCTGTAGTTGAACGACCTTTGGAAAAACCGAATTGACTATTGTGGATTAAATATATTCGTATATAGTATATATACTATATACGAATAACAAAACATTTTATAAATAATTATCAGTATGACTCATGACAGTTAATATTCGACATTTGATCAATTTAATATTTATACGTTGGTTGTAGCAAAATGGAATATCTCAGGTTAAGTGACATGACGTGGTATACTTATCGTCCAAATAGTGCTAATACCTACAACTATATAAATAAAAAAGTATATAAAAGAAAATATATGTCATTTAAAAGTAGAATATTCGTTAAGTGGAGATTAAGTGAAAAAACATTAATGTATAGTGCATTTAAGCATGAGCGCCACAGTATTAACAGCTCGCTCGGCGCGCTGTAATTACGCTTTACAAATAAGACGTGCGGATCACGGCGCTGACTTGCCGCGAGTGTGTACGAGCCAGGCGCGCGGCACTATTATAATGCACTATTGCACTGAACTTATTATCTTCCATCCAGAGGGAGACTTTGTACAAAAGTCGATTGCTTGGGTACCTCTGTCCCATTCGTGTTTCAACCGTAAAGCAGTTGTGTTTGCATGACTGTGTTTCGGTTTGAAGGGTGGGATATGGCGTGAATTTACTGGGTACAGAGGAATAATACCTGAGTCCTCAGAAATGGCAACGCATGGGGGATATCATGGGCGAAACAGTATACTCTGTTATGTCCATGGTACTGCTCATGTCTATAGGCGACGGTTACCACTTTCCATCAGGTGGGCCGTCAGCTTGTTTACCATTCTAAGTTGTATAAAAAAAAAAATCTTTATAATTATAATTTCACTACATAAAAGCAATCAAACGAAGTATAAATATTTAAAATAATATCATAATATAATGAAATTTTAATCAATAAGTCATAGCATATATTTTATTTTGTTTTTTACTTTTCAGTTTTTGTAAATGTAAGTAATAAGTAGTGTGTTTTCTAATTTGGGTGTAAAGCTCACCAAAATTATGTATCTATATTATATATAAATAAATAATTCTAATAGTGAATTGAATGAAACCATAACTATATTAGTTATGGGTTTCATTTAAAACTAAATTTTATTATACTGTTGAATACTAAGTATCTTACTGTAATGTTATTATAATTTATTTGTTATACTGGTTCCTAGAATGATAATTTCACTATAAATATTTAGTTACAGGTAAAGGTGAATGGCTCATCGGAGTCGACTCTATTTTTTATGAATTCCTAATAATTTATTACTGTAATTAAAATACATATTTGGCTAAATAACACACTTTTACCTTATTACAAGTATTTTATAACGATGCCCCTTGTATTTTATACCAAGAAAATTGTTTTTTCACTTTAATTCGTATTAAAGCAATAATACTCGTAAATGTACCTCAATTATAGCACATCTCTTTTCATATTGTATATTTTTTGTCGCTTCTAATTACAAAAACTTCGTGGAAACGTCCATTGTACTCGTACCGCTGGAACGAATTCGTTTTGTTCGGCCGCCGACAATGTAGCAATTAAGGGACAAAAATATATTAATTGTACAAACACATCGTCAATTTTATCACGTCGCAAAACGATCATAATGTTTATTCGAACACACGGGACGAATTATGAGGTGAGCCAGAGAACGAGCGAACGAACCAACGGGCGAGCGAACGAACCAACGGGCGAGCGAACGAACCAACGGGCGAGCGGACGCGGCGCGGCGGGGCTCGCTTAACGAGCGGTCATTAGAGCGATCGAGAGATAACTGTAATCGATCATATGCAAACAAAACAGTATTTAATTCGTATCCGACAATTATTAATAGTGTAAGAGTCGAGGGTTTATATCGAGAATTAAGTATTACAGTCGACGAATATTTATTTAACAATTGTAGTGATTTCTTTTCACGTTTTGCGACTCTTTTGAAATAAAAGCTTTAGATGTGGAGACTTAATTATTTAAAGATATTAAATTAAGTGAATAAATGGAAACAATTTAGATGTTTCATTAACTGAATAAGTTATTAATTAGATAAAGTTTAACACTAAGATCTTTACGTAACGATTCGTTGACTATTATGAAATTGAATAAACGGAAACAACTGAGATACAAAATTTACATAAAACGTTATTAATTAGATAATGTACATACAATAAGTGTACCCGATCAATAAACAAAGGATTATTTAATTAATAAGAGTCAAGAGGCAGGGCGCGCGGATAGACAGATGAACAACAAGCTTTATGCTACAAGAGTTTTGTTTCCATTCAAATATAGCTCAGTAACACTTCAAGAGTCACTTTATTAAGTGTTTAATTAAAAAGAGTTACTTAAGTTTCTATTAAAAATAAGAAACCGATTCATTGTTACTTGTAATAATGACAAAATTTGTATCTACGAGTATAATACGGGACTAAATAAATAAAAAAAAAATCATTACAATCTTCAATATATATAAACAATTGATCAAAGATATGCAACATTGCTACTGGGTAATATATAAACTTATGTATGCTCATTTTAATCCATGAATTTTTTTTATACAACTTAGAATGGCAAACAAGCTGACGGTCCACCTGATGGAGAGTGGTAACCGTCGCCTACAGATATAAGCAGTACCATGGACATAACAGAGTATACTGAATGTAATAAATAAATAAAATTGATATGTAATTGGCAAATATGTAACGTAACGTAACCCTGTCCATCGAATTGACTTTGAAATTCAATAGAATACAGTTATTATTGCAGTTAAATGTATTTATTATTTTATAAATGGTACAATAAAGTGTAAATAAATAAATAAATTAATTAATTAATAAAAATCCACTTTCTGAAATTGTTATTATACAAGTTGGTATACAATTTTCTGATTTGAGTTGTTTGTACCTCTATGTTTATATAATACATCAAACAACAAGTCAAATTAGATATAATGTAACATTTATACTCTGTGTACCAGTGTATAATTATTATTCCTAGCTTCATAATATTGTTTATTAATAATATTGTGTAATATTCATAATATATCTATGATACACAGTATTTAATAACTGATATTTGATATTTTATAATAAGCAGCAATATTACTAGGATTTATATATATATATATATATATATATATTCTTTATTGCACTTGTAAATTACAATGTTAATGCATTTATAAATATTGTGAGCAAGGGTGGACTTATCTCAGACAGAGATCTCTTCCAGTCAACCCAATGCAGTTAGAAAACATGTTGCTAGCGGGCAGCTGAAGTGCTATATTATATAGTTTACTGTAGACTAGCTATGCCCGCAGCTTCGTTCACCTATTATAGTAATTTCTTTTGGTTATTGTAATATATTTTTTCATATTATTCATCTGCTTTCGTCCATGTCAACTAATTTTTTTATACAACTTAGAATGGCAAACAAGCTGACGGCCCACCTGATGGAAAGTGGTAACCGTCGCCTATAGACATGAGCAGTACCATGGACATAACAGAGTATACTGTTTCGCCCATGATACACCCCATGCGTTGCCATTCCTGAGGTCTCAGGTGTTATTCCTCTGTACCTTGTAAATTTACGCCATACCCCACCCTTCAAACCGAAACACATCCATGCAAACACAACTGCTTCACGGTAGAAACACGAATGGGACAGAGGTACCCAAGCAAACGACTTTTGTACAAAGTCTTCCTCTGGTAAAATTAGATATAACGTCAAATTAGATATAATATAACATTTATACTCTGTGTACCTGTGTATAATTATTATTCCCAGCTTCATAATATTGCTCATTACGTACAGCTATGGTATATAGTATTTAATAACTGATATTTGATATTCTAGTAATAGCAGTGATATTATTAGGAGTTATATAGTTTACTGTACCCTAGCTATGCCTGCAGCTTCGTCCACGTATTATAATTTTTTTTTTTGATATTTTAATATATTTTTTCATATTAATCATTTGCTCTCGTTTATTTGATGTGTTAGTTTATTGTGGAAACTTATGGCTGTGTTTATTATTATTAACGTAAAACAAAATAAATACTATGCAATTACAGTGGCCAATGAGCCCACCTAATGAGAAGCGTTAACAATCGCCTATATAAATTAACAGCTTTGTAGATATCATAAAATGCAGGACGATAATAAGATATATAAGCATAATACTCGTAAAATATATAGTTTTGTATTAAATAATCTATTGTTTTTTTTTTTTATTTTACAACAGAATTATGTGCAAGTAATTGAAATAATAACATAATTATTACAATCGACGACAACTGTTATTTTTTCCGTCAATTTATATAATGGTTCAACATTTATCTTATGATTCGAATTATTGCAGTGAATACATAATCAGTTTTTAAGTTAGACTAATATATTATGAAAATTTATAATAGAGTATCTATGTACATCTATGTACACGTAGGTATGGGCATATACTCCATTATAATATTTCGTAGAATAACAGGCAACACGAGAGCGCCCTTCTTTTGAAGTCACATAAAAACAGCAAATTTGCGCGGATGAAAGTACCGGGGGCGTAATGTTATTGTTTGGAAATAAACTTTTGTATTCTCTCTTGTAAGTACTTATTATGTACAGTATGTTAATTAACGACATAATAACAGGTATGTACATACCTTGTACTGTGTAGTGCCGCTGTTTCAGATACAGGTGTTCTTTTTTAAGAATTTAATTTCTTTTTAGTTTATTTTTTAAGTTATTAATTAATATTAACACTAGTTTTAAAGAATGGATTTCGTTAATTAACACACTGTGTATATAGAGAGCAAATAATGAATTCTATTTGTACTCCCAAGTAGCTGTGTTTATAAGTCTTATATTTTCATATTCTGGTTTGTAGGTTGTGATGAGGCAGTGAAATTACAGGGTGCTGTGATTTGAAATTTGGACTTTGCATGGATGAATTTACAATTTGATTTTGTTAAACTACTGGACCGCGATTTATCATCTCTGATTAGCGTAACGGTTGACTGGTGGAGAATATCATCAGGCTTTAAGTTTGCCCTGTGGACATATTTTAATATGTGCAGAAAAATAAATAAATGGATAACAAACATGGAATTGTTAGATTACTGTGATACGTTCACGACCTTCATGGTATATAAAAAACTTCCAGTCTTTGAATCGTTAAACGAGTCACATTGCCAAATTAACTCATCTGCAGACGCCGCCCTAGATTTCTCTCAGGTCGCGAACAAAGGGTACGTTATCGTGAATTAAACAGACGGCAAGACGTCCGAAGTGTACTATTATCTCATTACGTTCTCACAGAATTAGAAAATCTCAGACCGTTTCGTGCTAACTTTAATATTTGTATATCATCTAGACCGCCATAACAATTTTGGTAATTGTTATGAAACTATGAACTTGTTTGGTCTCGTTAGTTGAGTAATAATTGGATTCAGGTATGAAGTTAGTCCAACTATTTCATTTGGTAAAATTAATTGAGGGTTTCGCTGTTATGAAGTTTTATCGCACAATTTTTTTCTATTGTTAATTGCTACCTTAACATTTGGGATGAATTCAGTGACTTCTGCGACACAGTCGGTCGCTTTATTAAGTCTTCAATCTTTTCTTTAAAGTAATTTTCATTTACCATTATATTAAAAGCATTCCTTTTTAATATGATAGATAGAACAGGACAGACATAGTGCCTTGTTTGTGATAGTATGTCATAGTTGCAAGTCTCTTGAAAGGCGACACCCCACTTCCTCAAGTTATTCAATAGTCAACCTGGATTCACTAATTGTGAAGAGATATCCAAGCGGACTACCGTGAGTTCTGAGTCCAGATTAGTTCTATTGACAGTACAAACTGCGCTGACTAACTTCACTATTTAATTTTAAATTTACTTTATTTTAAGTATGTTTCTTAGCGACTCTTTAAAATTATTAGAAAGAAAGATGTGATAATGATTAAGAAAGAATTTTTTTACAGAACTGAGTAAAAAGAAATAGATACAGTATACTCTGTTATGTCCATGGTACTGCTCGTGTCTATAGGCGACGGTTACCACTTTCCATCAGGTGGGCAGTCAGCTTGTTTGCTAGTCTAAGTTGCGTAAAAAAAATATTATATAATAAATTAGAAAAAAAAAACAGCCACAGATGAAAAATATATCAAGGATAGCTTTACTACTACTACTACTACTACTACCTAGAATACCACTGTACTATATTACTTATTAAATAAACATAAACATTAAATCGGTGAATGTTTTTAATGAAAAGACAAATGTCGTTGACAATTAAAATGACAAACTTTCTATTTCTCAAATATCTTATGTAAAAACTACCAGTTAATTACATTTCTATCTCTCTTACGGCATACTGGATATCTTATGACATAAAAATGCCTTTGTCTGAACAAACAATCGGTGTTTCCAGTTTATAATTAAATTGAAGTGACCCAATTAGAACTTAAACAGAAATTAATGAAACTATTTAACTTTAGGTCTCGAATTTGGGTTGATGGCATGGCAATAATGAATAATTCAACACAAAACCATAGTCTGGGGACAGTCCTTTATGGGAAATGTCAGATGAGACCAGCGTCGACAATCATTTCATTAGATTAATTGATTACTTTGCACCGCGGCTTGATTTAATTCGACCTTTGTGAACGCATCCGTTTGTATTTCCATTATATTAGCATTAATTGGATTAGCGCGTATTTGTTTAACCAACAGTCGTCGCTAGAAAATGTATAGAATAATTAATGTATTCAATTGTGTAGAATTTATTAATTGATGTTTGTAAATTTCAAACTACACGTTGTATTGCTAAATTGTTACTTGACAATTAATCCAATAACATTTAGTTACATAAATTAAATTAAATTTTAACCAAATGGTGGTAGGACCAAAACCTTTAGGGTTAGAAAATAAATTATCAAATTACCCAATTGAACCCCCAAAATATTTATGTAAAAAACAACTTTAACTACAAAATTAATGTGGGACCCACGCGGAAGTAAATTTTATATATTGTTATAAAATAAATTTTAGGATACAATAGTTTTAGGATGGGTAAAAATATAGTATTTGTGCACATACAAAAATATAGACGAATTGAGAACGTCCTCTATTAAAGTCACTGAAAATGAAGCCATGCAACTTCATTTAAATTGTGTTTAAATCCACTCGACTATATTATCATTTACAAATAATATTGAATATGTTAATAATAAAAAAAAAATAGTTTGGAGTATAACATTCAAAACAGTAACTTATACGAGGCATTGTATGATAGAGAAGAAATATCAATAAACGGTTCCTTGTCTCTGCTTTTCATTTAACATTTATTTATTATCAATTTTATTTATTATTATTACATATTATTTTAGTGGATCAATATGGTGCTCAAATTATGTTTAACGTCAATCATTAGCAGTAATTGGATGAAACATTTATTGAAGATTCATAGAAGATTCCGAAATGGATGTATCTAGTTGAATATTTTACTATATTCCATATTCATAATGACTTCATATCTCATATGTCCACGGTCTGTGGCTAACTAAAACTCCTTAATAGCAAATTGACAGTTTCATTCTGTTTCCAATAAGAATCCATAGCAAGTTACATATCCATTTGCAACAATTTTATCGAGTCGAAAACTGTTAGCAATTTAGTTTTTTTTTATTAATGGGTGAGAAATAAATGGTAATTCCGCCTGAGCTATCAATATACGCTAGTGGGGCACTAGTGAGAGATGATAGGAGAGGATAAAAGCAGATCGGTTAGTCCATCGCGATGCATTTGACAAGAATTAACCACAATGTTTTCCGTGAACCGCGTGTAGATTGACTATCAAGTCTATATAGACTTGATAGACAATGCTATCTACCTAGAACTACCTACATGTTTTCTTCAAAGTAAGAATTCTTCAAAAGTCAGGAATTTTTATTAATCTTTCGCTACCTTCGCGCTAAGTATAACTTCGGGTAAAATATTGTACAAAATTTTTCTACATCGATTTATTAAATTTCATTGTTATCTATGTAACGTAAAATTATCAAAGTGGTCTTTGATGTTATTTCTAGCAATAACAGTATTTCATTAGCAGTGGTAGGTAACCGCACTTTGTATATGTATATGTTATCGTTAACTTGTTAAACTGTCATTGTTAGCATAAATTGAATTACCCAATTGCTTCAACGTTACAGTACTGCTGCCAAACGGAAGTACAGAGGCATATTTCACGGTTTACGGCGGAACTTGGACAGCGGCGGCGGGAGCCTCGGACCTCAGCTAAATGGGGTTATTCAAAGCCAATCCAGTCCGCATATTAGTTTATCGCATCCCTTCGAAAGGGCTAATCCCATTCAACCCTCGGTAAAGCGATTCCGTCGCCAAGGCCTCAAAATACTCATTGAATGTTGCGGAGCCGGCCAGCAATAAGGTTATACTATTTCTTGGATCCGCTCTCGAGCCATTAAAACCGTCTAGTCCATTCGCTCCCTGTCGGATTAAAAAGGGATCCCTTTTGTACTGTCTCAAGCGAATGACGCTATTATCTCTTTAGTTTTTATTTCGCTTCAGCTTCCAGCACAAGCGTAACTTCCACTAGTATTGGATTTGCGTTCGCTCCCGACAAGTTCTTAATAAATGGAATTTTCTCGCGGACTTTCTGTTCAAACTTTAATTTATTAGGGCTTTGTTCTGTCGCGAACAATCAGTGCTGTAATATCAGTTGTTGAATTGTTGTGAACTACTTAAATGACATTATTATGACGCTCTTTATCGATAGTTCGGTTATTCCGTGCCTACTCGGCCTACAAAGTTAATCGAGTAATTACGACGTTAATCAAACTGAGTGGTTTCTCTCGAAGATTGAATGTTTTATTCAGAGGCAACGTTATCTGAGCGAGAGCTCGTCAGCTAATGCTAGCTTTAAAGCGGTCATAAAGTTTTACGCCGGTTCGCCGGCGGTGGTTTGTCCTGGCCGCTCAATTCTTCGACACATTGCTACACTTGCATTGCTGTATCTTCGATTATATATGTGACATATTGATGATGACGATGATGAGTGCTGACCGTTTTCGGTCACAGCGACCGCTTTGACTTCATTATTATTATTATGATAAAGATTATTACTTAAAGTAAACCAATCGTCGGGCACTTCAAGCTGCTTTAAATTCAAATTTCTTTTAACTTTCTTCTGCAAATTGGGGTTCAGAATTTTTAATAGAGTATAATTGTATTATCAACATTTTTAAGTGTAAAATATTTTTATAAGACCTGCAAATTATAATGGTATGAATTCGAATTAAGTACCATGAAAACAACATAAATGATTAAGGTTCGATTCAAACAAAAAATTAAATACTTGACTAAAGTAGTTTGATCGTCACCAAGAATGATTTCATATGTACGAGAACTATGCTACGAAATTTTACTAATAACATAAATTTGCAACTACATGATGTCTGTTCATAGGAGATATTTAAGAAAAATTTACACGCGGAGCCTTAATGCATAATAGAGTAATAGAAACGAAAAAAATATATTTTAAAAAGTTGTCTGAAATCTAATTTCTGTCTGTCTGTACGCTTGTTTCGGCATCGCACAAACACTGCACCAAGTTGAATGCGGTTTTAATTGTTATATAATTAGAGCTTTAACTTAAAAACTGACGTATATTTTATCTTGATCATCATTACAGAAGTGGTCTGTTTCTTTCATTTTCCTAATTTTGGGATTCTACGCGTACAAAGTAACGGACGAAAAGCATGTATTATGAAGACTAGTCTGCAATAGAGTAAAGCAATAGTCTGCTGTTGGCACGTGGCTCCCGCTTACTGTAAACAGTATTAAAGTTAACATCTGGGAGTCTTCTGACACTTGTATCACCAACGGCAGCCACCATTTCAATAAGTACGTGTAAGTAATGATCTGTTTTAACAATTTTAATTGTACTTTATTTAGGCGTAACGTAACATTCTTAATACGATTTAATAAATTTGCCTTTCATTTATGTACATGGTAAATATATCAAGTTAGGTATATATTTACCTTACTTTTAATTTTTTTTAATGCACCTACTGGGTGTTAAAATATAATTTTAAATTACTAATTGTAGCTATGATTATATTTAAATGTTACATACGTACAATTGTAAAGAAATATAATAACAGATTCAATAAATTGTTCATTAATTATTAATGGATCTTATATCCAATTTGACAATACCTAAATCATACATGACATATATTTTATTTTCGGTAACCACTTAGCATCAGGTGGGTTGTATGCTTGATTGCCACGTCAGTGGTATATAAAAAAAATATCATCACATTATAATTTCGATATATTTTTTTGTACATATATTATATATTTACAATGCAAATTACTATCCTTCTTTTAAGATATTTAATATCCCAAGGGATAATCCTAGTGAGTTACCTACACATATGTCTACATCTGTCAACTCCCATGTATTTATAAGAGACAGGTAAATATTTATTATTAAATGCAGTAATTATTGTTTAAATAAAATTTCAATACGTATCCACTTAATGTTAAGTAAGTGTAATGAAATGTTAGAACTGTGAAATAAATAAAATCTTAGAGATCCTTGCAGAGAGAAAAAGTGCAACTGCGTACTAAGTCTTATTAGCACATTCACATAAACACAAAGATTGTATACAAAATAATACCAATACATATCATTTTATTATACAACTTTATGCTTGTGATAGCTATTTATACTAAAGAATTATTATATTAATTATATTAACATACTTAAAAATTTATAATAACTCTTCAGTCGTCGAGGATTTATACCTAATTTTACAATTAACCTTCATTGCTACAGTATCGTAGAACTCCTTTAACTCTACAACTGGTACTCTACATTTAAATATAAAAGAAAATACTAACCGTTGTAAAATGACCCGAATTTGATGTTTCTTTACACTAGATTGTCATGAAAACTTCCCGCAAATAATATCCATGCCTGCTTGAAAACATCCGACCGACAAGTTCACAGCGCTCCGCAACGCTACAAGTATTCGAATACACTTAGAAACCTCTCACTTTCTTCTAATTACTTTTAAAATTCTATCTAAAATGTACAAGGTTCGCTCTGAATGCACAGCGATCGAGTGACTTCCGGATTTCGCCGGCGGTACGTTCTATCACTTCGGAGGCAGTCAACACTGAAACTCGCTGGTTACAAAATTCGTAAGAGCGATAAATCGCATCCGTCAGTGCGGGCGGCAAGGCCGCGCGGTCATCGCGCCGCCGCGCGCTTCGGCTGCGGAAGTCGCGGGCGTCCACATAGAGCACTCACTGCGGTCACAGGGCACGTTCACGCGCGAATCGACGGGGATCGCGGGGTTGGCGGGGGGGCATGGCGCACCACACGTGCGCTCGCCGCGGCCGGCCCGGGACACTGCCGCCGCCGGCCGCCGCGCGGCGCGCGCACCCGTCCGCGCCGCGCGGCGCGCGCACCGCGCCCAACGATCGCCCCCGAGCCTCCGACGATTTTTACATCTGCACTGTTGTGACATTGAAATTCAATTTTCGATGGAGCGCCCTTTGACGAAGCACGCCGTCGCTTCCGAATGCTGCAAATAGTATAGGGGTGGCGCTCGTTTAAAATAGAAAAAAAATGATTTTTAAGTGAAATTAAGAATTAACTTTAATTAACTGAAAAAAATGTGACTGAAAAAAATATAAATGTAATTAAAAAAAATAGTATGTAAGCAAATAAAATGCAAGCAACGAATCAAATTTCCTGTACAGTTTAAAACTTTTGATGCGATCAAATTCATCATACTCCCGTCTCCAGTGAACGTCGCGTACCGTGTTTTATTGATAAAAGTTGGACGTGTAGCGTGCTACGTGTAGCCGCTGCAGCGACAAGCGTTCCCGCGAGCGTAGCTCACTTGTCGCTCACTCGTCGCTCAGTCGTCGCTCAGTCGTCGCTCGCTCGTCGCAGTTGCACAGTGTGAACGAGCACTAATCTTCCGCGCAAAGCTTTGCGGTTCTTTGCTGGTACTTTTTACAAATGGCTACGCTTCGGAATTTAATTTCGCGCATTTCTTTTACGCTATTGGATATTGTAAGGATTTGCGGATTCCATTTATCCGTTGAAAAAGTAAGAGACGAATTTTTTCGCGCAGTTGTCGTAACTCTTGCGGCGGCTGGTTGATTCGTTTTGGTCCCTTCAAAATACGAGAGTTGTGGGTGGTTTACGTTTCACGATAGTTGGCCGCCTGTTTCAGAATCTGGTTTCATTATTCCTTAATTGGTGGTACAATAACCTTCATATATATCAGTCACCGTTATCACTTTATTCATTTAAAAAAGTCGGCAGATACTTCGGCTCGGATATAGTTCTATGTAAAATAATTTTTATATTTTGACTAATTATTATGGCTTTTTTCATGTCAACCATCTATATAAACAATGAGTACTATATTGATAGAGTTCTGAGGAATTGTTTGAGTTGTTGTTTACGACAAGCATTCATTATCTCAAGTTATTTATCAAACATCAATTATTTATCAAAGAGTACATTAAGAACTTGGATGTTTCTATACATTGTGACTCATTTGATGAAAATCCATCCAATTGAACCTATATGGAATAAGCTCTTCGTCATTTACAATTTACTGGGTACAGAGGAATAACACTCGAGTCCGCAGGAATGGCAAGGCATGGGGGGTATCATGGGCAAAACAGTATACTTTGTTATGTCCATGGTACTGCTCATGTTTATAGGCAACGGTTACCACTTTCCATCAGGTAGGCAGTCAGCTTGTTTGCCATTCTATAGTTATAATATATAAGTATAAAAAAAATATATATATATATATATATATATATATATATATATATATATATATATATATATATATATATATAACATCTCTAAAAACCTAACCGAGATTACCAAATCGCTTGCCAAGCGTGGCAACTACTGACAAAACTCCCCTTATGGGAAAGGCTTATGTTCAACAGTGGTCAGATAACAGCTGAAATGATGATAAATACGATAGGTTTTTTCAAAAACTATATTTTTCAGTCAACATTGTGCACATAATATCTCTTTAGCATCCACAGGCTGCAGTAATCATCAGGTGAGTTGTATACAGGCGGTCCTCGACTTACGTCGTTTCGATTTACGTCGTTTCAAGTTACGTCAAACAATGTTTTGACACTATTCCTCAAGCATACGTCATTTGTTTCGATTTCCGGCATATCGGAGAATTCACTTGTCGCAAGGTCAATGTCCGTGAGGGGCGCGGGCGGGGCGCGGTGTCGTCTCGTGCGGGGAATACCCTGCAAATGTCGCTGATTTTGTTTAGTACATTCAGGGACAACGGACAATCAAGACGTAATAAATTAGTTTTTTTGCATCTTTGACAGTTTTTGTGTTTACATACATATTTAAGTGAATTTTAAACAATGCCACCTAAACAAGACAGTAATAATAAAGTGAAGAAGAGAGTAAGAAAGTCAATTACAATGGAGGTTAAATCTAAGATTTTAAAACTCAAAGATCGTGGTTATTCGACTTCATCTATTGGACGAGAACTTAATTTATCACGCACGACGGTACAAACAATATTGAAAGATAAAGAAAAACTCTTAACAGCTCTTCCTTCCGTCTCTTCAAACAGCACTATTATACGCAAAAGGAATGCTTTAATTTATGAAATGGAAAAACTGTTGTACAATTGGATTCAAGATCAAACTCAGCGACGGGTTCCTCTAAGTTTGGCTATTATACAAAATAAGGCGCTGAGTATCATCAACACACTGCAAAATAAACGTGGCGAGAATAATAGTGACGAAACAAAATGTTTTTCTGCCAGTCGCGGATGGTTCATGCGCTTTAAAACGAGATATTCGTTACATAACATTCGAGTGCAAGGAGAAGCTGCTAGTGCCGATCATGTGGCTGCTCAGAGTTTTCCTGGAATATTAAAGGAAATTATCGAAAGTGGAGACTATTCGCCTAAACAAATTTTTAACGTGGACGAAACTGGTTTGTTTTGGAAAAAAATGCCCTCTCGTACTTTTATATCACAGGAAGAAAAGTCTATGCCTGGATTTAAAGCGGCTAAAGATCGTTTGACGTTGTTATTGGGTTCGAATGTTGAAGGTGATCTTAAATTGAAACCCCTTTTAGTTTATAGGTCTGAAAATCCTCGAGCTCTCAAAAATTACGTCAAGAGTACTCTTCCAGTTATATGGAAGGCTAATCCAAAGGCATGGGTTACATCAATACTTTTTGAAGAATGGTTTACTAAGCATTTTATACCTGAAGTAAAACAGTACTGTTCAAACAATAATTTGGCTTATAAAGCTTTACTTATTTTGGACAATGCTCCCGGCCATCCTGTGCGTATTGCCGATATTGATCCTCAAATCAAAGTCGTGTTCCTGCCTCCCAACACCACTTCGTTGTTACAGCCGATGGATCAAGGAGTTATCGCGTCTTTTAAGGCCTATTATCTCAGGAGAACTTTTTCACAGGCTGTAAAGGCTAATGAAAATGATGGCATGGAGCTGAGAGATTTTTGGAAAAGTTATAATATCCTGCAATGCGTAAAAAATATTGCTACTTCATGGGATGAGGTGACACCCAACAATTTAAAAGGAGTGTGGAAAAAGTTATGCCCATTTTTTTTTGAGCCATCTGAAAGTTCTACATCTACAGATCAACCAAATGTCGATGAGATCACAACTGACATTGTTCATTTGGCTAACCGTTTGCCTGACATTGCAGTTACTACTGATGATATTGATGATCTGTTAAGCTCACATTCGCAAGAACTGACTGATGAAGATCTTATTGAATTGGAGGCACAAGTACAAAAGGAAGCACTCGAGTCACAAGAAATAGCTTCTTCTATTAGTGACTCTGAAAAAGAACTTACACTAAAAAAACTTTCCGTAGCCTTTGCAAATTTGAAGAATGCCATGAAAATTTTTGAAGAAAATGATCCTAATTTTGAGAGAAGTTTTAACGTTAATAACAAAATTTGTGCAGCCTATCACTGTTACCAAGATCTGTATGATAGCAAGAAGAAAGAAGCCAAGCAATCTAGAATTGATAGTTTCTTTAAGCCAAAAGTTTAATTTATTATTTATCATTACATATGTATAAGTTTTATAATTATTATTAAAATTAATAACACACAAATACCAAAAATAACTAGCAATTTCATAAGTGCATAATATATAATTATTTTAAGAACTTACTTTTAATAATAAAGTACGTCCTTTGTTATAAATGCAGTTTTTTTTATTATTTCGAGTCCGTGTGGAACCTAACCCTTGAGTTTTACATGTAAACATATGAAAAAATATGTCTCGACTTACGTCGTTTCGATTTACGTCGCGTATTTCGAGAACCTAACATGCCGTAAGTACGAGGACTGCCTGTATTTGTTTGTCACCTCAGTGGAGCAACGAAAATTATTTTTTTTAAATATTTTATGTCATTCTAAGCTGACGTTCAACATGACGGGGGGAAAAAAATAATTTATTACAAAATAGCAAAAAAAAGCAGATACGTGAATGTATTGTGAAGAAATTGGCAATTTTCTCCATTTAAATATTTATTACATTTTTGAGGTGTTAGTGTTTTATAATTACTATTATAATTTCTTAATTTAATTTTAATTTAATATTCTTAATTTAATCTGTCAAATATGCATAATGTAATAAAAACACCTATGAAATGTTCGTTTGTTAATTGTTAAATAGTATTTTTTAAATGAATCTAGATATAATACATTATTAGTTCGTTTAAAACTGTACCTGCATGCTTTTTAGTCTTTACGCCCCTCGAATCTTAAGTTTCATAAGTGTTACCATTCCCTCTTTAATTGAATTTAAAAAAAGGAGGAAGTATCTAAATTTAACTGCATTATTTTGTGTTGTGATAAATGCGTCAAAGTTTGCTCCCATGTTGCTATTTGTTATGTCACGATTAAAGTTTTTCATGAGAATCAAAATATTAAGATATTGCTCGTTAAAACTAGGCGCCGTAGGAGGCGATTAGGGGAAGAACTTTTCTAGAACAACGTAAATAATCTAGTCCTCATATCAACGGGAAAACTGGAAGAAATAAAATAAACGTGAGTGGCGTTATGTAAGACGGGACTTGATGCGGACATGAATGTAAAATATAATTGTATTTATCACTCGGTTTATTTTGATGTTTTTTTTTATTAGATGGTAATGGAATGACAACTCCAACTGCGCCAACGGTATACGCTGGCAGGGCACCAGTGGGGGATGATAGGTAAGAATGAAAAAACGCAGGTCAGTTAGCTCATCGTGATGAATACACTTGGAATTCAGTACAATGGTTTTCAGCGGAGACCACGGAAAGGTCGACCTGGTATATATATGATATAGCTAGCAATAGGGCCTTTAGTCTCCATTACTAACAATCTCTTCCCTCTCAACTTATTTTCATGTTAATCAATATGAGGATTATGCTACTCAGGCGATAGAGCTCAATTTAATTAAAAAAAAAATGAAACTATAAAATTTTAATACGGTTTTTTGTTTAAGTTGGAACGGCAACTGAGATGACAGCCCACTTGATGGAAAGTGGTAACTGTCATCCACAAACATAAATAGCACCATGGACGCCATAGAATGTTTTTTTTATACAACTTAGAATGGCAAACAAGTTGACGGCCCGCTTGATGGAAAGTGGTAATCGTCGCCTATAGACATGAGCAGTAGTACCATGGACATAAGAGTAAACTGTTTCGTCCATGATACCCCCCATGCGTTGCCATTTCTAAGGATTCAGGTGTTATTCCTCTATATCCTGTAAATTTACCCTATATCCCACCCTTCAAATCCGAATGGGACAGAGGTACCCAAGCAATCGACTTTTGTACAAAGTCTCTCTCTGTTCGTATGTTGCCATTCCTAAAGACTAAGGTATTATACCTCGAACCGTGTAATTTCATAGCTACGAGTCCCTTCAAATAAAAACATAGCCTTGGTAGCCCTTTAGCAGTAGAAACAGATGTAGGATAAAAGTATCCCTAAAGACGTTTTGTACAGTCTTCTTCATGCAAAATGTAGCAAAGCTGTCCTTTCCAAACGAGAACTGTTGGTAATCGAATTACGTAATCCAATAGCTGGCTAACTGATTGTGACCGTGGCCGGTTTAATCAGCCAGCGAAGTAGCTGAGTAGCCTATCATGACTTTGCTCCCGTGTCAGATGTATTTACAGAGTTTTATATGAATCACTACTACGAAATGCATACGCTGTATTTCAAACTGAGGACTGAATAGCAATAATCATTGATATACAAATATAGTATTATACTAAATATGGTGTTATTTTATAGTAGTTCATACCACTGGTTAATTACAATTATTTTGTTTAATTCCGCTACCATTAGTATGCGTGCCACTGTCCACATTCGAGGATTGACTATTCTAACTGTTATTCAGGGGGAGGGGGAAGGCATTTCTTGTTATGCGGACCATCAGTTGTTGTCAGATCGACCTCCATGTGGTCCCTCCTGAAAACCATCGTGCCCATTCTATACAATTCCAGACATATTCATCACGACGAGCTAACTGACCTGCTTTTTCAGTCTCATCTATCATCTCACACTGGTACCCCGCCAGCGTATACCGTTAACGCAGACGGGAGTACCATTCCATTATCATCAATTGAAACCTTTATTTAGTCTACATACATGTGTTTCATATACAAACAAGGCATCGATTGTAATGAACTTAATTAAAAAATTCTAAACAACTAATTAAAAAAATATTTTTCTTTCTTTTTTTTTCAAAAATATAAGTGGGGTAAAGAGGTTTCTTCAGGGTCGGCAACGCACGCGTAATACCTCTGGTATTGCAGGTGTTCATAGGCTACCATCAGGTGGGCCATATGCTTGTTTGCCACCTCAGTGGTATAAAAAAAATATAAGAATTAACGAGTGTTACAAACAGCATGGCACTATTTCATAATATTTACAATGCTGTCTAATAAATAACGATTTATACAAGCAAATGTTTGGGAAGGAAAACTGGAAATAACTTAATAATAGGAGATATTCTTTTCCTATGGAGAGACACCTGTGGCTAATAATGGAGCGTTTGGGTTCTTAAGGTTGTGTGATGGTATTGTCTACATCAACCAATGGTGGTTATAACATTTTATCAGATGAATCTTTGGCTATTTGGTCATTACGTGAAGTATAAAAAAAAAAATATGTCAACAAAAGTATAGTGCCATAAATAGAGACAACTTATAATCTATTTATCTATTCTCCTCTACGTACTCCACTATATAGTGGAGCTTTTTTATTCTATCTAATCATATTTTGTCTAAGTTATGGTGCGAGCATAGAATACCCTTTCTTTTCTAATAGGTGTGAAAGAAAGAAGAGACTAAGGGAACTTAGTGGTCAAGGGGTGGGCAGCAGCGTCCTTCTTAAAAGCCTTATTGCCAAAAATGGCAACTACTGGCAACCCCCACCCCCTCTTATAGGAGAGGCCTATATTCAACAGTGAACATGATGACGAATCACATTTTACTTTTATTTTTTATTAAAAAAAATCGAATAAATTTTGATAAGATTTTTTTGCAATTGATCGAGTTTATTCCCGTATACTAATGTACTAATTTACGTTTCAATTCCCGGATATCGTTTAACAAAACATAAATCATTATAAATAGTAATTAGTAATAAGTTATCATCATTGTGACACAACGTCACCCGTCATCTCAAACAATAACCCCCAACTTATTTAAACTTTCCAAATTCTATTTAAAACTTGGCCCGCCCTAAACCGAATTCGGCTCGACTTAAATAAATTTCTGAAGGAAATAAAATAAACATGGCCCGTCCGTCACGTAGGATTAGTCGCCTTCTTCCGCGATTCATACCGGGATTAACAGATGACGAGGCGGGGCGGAGACGAGGCCGTGACGCGGGCCGCGCGAGGCGGCGGCGCGGCGCGGCCGACCAGCCCCCGGGACCGGCTTTGGGAATACTTTAAAAAACAATCCGACTACAATTGGAACTTTGAACAAGTTCGAGCTCTGAGGAAATCAAGACTCGGCAACTTTTTGTTTTATTGGTCAATTTGTTTCAGAAATATTAAACGCCATCCCATTGTTTTAATTACGGCCTCGTCTTTGTCTTTGAGGAAAACGTTTTTTTTTTTAACATTGTCCCGTAATTAAGTTTGTTATTATTTGTTAAAAATATCGAGTAGATAAAGCAATAGAAAAGTACGAGCGGCAAAGTTCGTTTTAACTGCGATCTCTTCAGATAGCCTGTAATTTGTTTTCTTTCATTTTGCGGCATTGTCTGGAAAGTTGTTTCATAAAAAGGATCATTGTTTATTAATAATGTATTGAGAAAATCGGCATTAGTTTGTTATTTAGAGCTATTGCCTACGTAAGGGCGAAACTGTGTATACGCAATGATTTGTAAACACTTGACACAGAGAGCATGCTATAAGTTTATGATCCAGATAAAAATTATGTTTATGAACGGCATATATTAGACATTTACGATCAAAGCACTTATTTATCATAAATATAACATTTATATATGTATAAGTAGCTACATTTTCAATTATATCTCCTACATCCTCCTTTGAGGATCATGTATTACAGTGCAGTTTGTTGTCTCAATAGTAATTTTATTCACCAACTTCAATTTGTATTTGTTATTAATTTTGACATATTTTTTGTGTATGTTACACGATATCTTGATCAATTCTTTTTTTGGTTTTCAACAATATTGTTGTCTGTAAGAGATTGCTTCTAGCGATAAGGCCGCCTTTTGTATATGCACATTCTGTATAAATACTCCTTGTATACATCTCTACTGTGCGCAATAAAGAGTTTATTATTATTAATATTTATTAAACAGCTTCAAAATTAATTTGTTGTTTTTTTTTCACATTTAAATCAACTTGTTTTGTGTAAAATTTATGGTAGTTCTATTCGGGTGGCTCAGTACCGTTCCTTACGGCAGTCTATGGGGAGGCTTATGTCCAGCAGTGGACGGATAATGGCTGAAATGATGATGATGTAGTACTATCAATTCTCTTAAAAAGAAATAAAGTGTACTCGTATATTAGAAACTGTTATTAATTTATTTTCTAGTTCTCTTACTTTTTTTTATATAACAAATAATCTACAGGAATAATGAGGTTATGTATAGCATTGTGCGTCATTTGTATACTATATTGATTGATAAGTATAACGTAATGCTAAGTTTCTATGGCTATACGGTATGCAAATATTAGAGGCACACAAAGCCTTTCGGCAAAGCTCTCCGTTTGAGCAAATAAAGCGACCATATGAATGAGTAAACGCCGAACCAATTACTCAAAGACTGGCCGCGAACTTAAATTAACTGGATCGAACCAGCTTAAGTCAGTTCGCGGCGGAGTTGGCCGGAGTGAGCTGAATACAACCGAACCGAACTAGGTGAAACTGGATCGGAGCGAGTGTGAGCCACGCGACACGCGCCATCGACCAGAAAACTTTAAAGTCGCTTTGATAGTGTGAAACGATGCTCACGAACAGACATAATTATCTAATAACTTCGAGCGCAGTAGTAATTACCGGCTTTAATGTTATTCGCATTTTCCTTTAATTTAATGTTCATATATAAAATTGAACAAGTGCAATTTTAATATATCGTTACTCTAATATTTTTATTCTAATAGTTTGGAATCTCACTGTTCATACAAAACATTGGAGTTCAAACTTGACGTTCTTGTTGCAATATTTAATTAGATACCTTCGATGACAGCTACT
Organism: Galleria mellonella; assembly: GCF_026898425.1. Classification (NCBI taxonomy): domain Eukaryota; kingdom Metazoa; phylum Arthropoda; class Insecta; order Lepidoptera; family Pyralidae; genus Galleria; species Galleria mellonella. The sequence continues at coordinate 181,554 of NW_026442153.1, forward strand.
GAGAGTAATATACTTCCTAGAAAGAATTATTATTAGTAGTGATTAGCTTTCTAAGAATTTTAGATATTATTGAATTTATCCTCTGCACTAGAAATATTTTTAATAAAACAGAACCATAAATGAAGTAGTATTTTTAGGAACAATTGATATAAAGGAAAACCTTTTTTTTTTCTTTACAAAGCGTTGATTTAATTCGAAAGATGTAAAACTTGTGTAGATGTGACACTTATCGGTCACGCCTGCCTACCTTAATGACGGACAGATAGAGACGCGCGAATTCGAACGATTTTGTTATTCGAATAATTAGTAATTACAAATTTTATAATTCGACTACTAAATTAGTAATATACTAATTGAGATATTCAAATTATTTTACTAATTAGTAACTGATTACAACAAAGCGTTTTCCCTGTATCTGCTACCAAGTCCATTCTAGTCTGCATCTACTCTTGCAAGTAAATTAATTTCATAATATACATTGTAGTAATTTCCTATCTATCCCAACTTGCTATATATTTTAACTAGAAATTTACTTACTGCGTTTTATCAAAAATTGGTAATTTTCACTAAATTTAAACGCTCGGGTCGACTCGGCTATGTTCGTGTCGACTCGTACATTAACGACTACTATCGAATGAAATTAGTAGCTGAAGAATTTGAAAATAATTGGAATGGTTTGCTCAATCGAATAATTAGTAGGTGAATTAGTAAAGTCGCGCATCGCTTCGAACAGACGTGATCGGTATGTATGTATGTAAAACTTATTTGACGTTGATCATATTCAAGGACCATGCCCTCTTTGTGTTCATTTAGGATGGTGTGGTCACGTGTTATACTATAATAAAAAAATTACATTGTTAAAGAAATAAAATTAAAAGGTATTTGAAAGGTCAATGGACCGCATTTACGTCGAAGGGTCCGAAATTGTCGTCAAAAAGTATTAGAAATTAAAAGGCAAATATGTCGTCCAAATTATGTCCGTCTTCTAATCGGCCTTTTGTCTAAGTCCTTTTGTTTTGTCCCAAGCTGTCAGTTTTAATTGTAGGATGTCTTAGCAACCAGCGAGAAAACCAGTCAAAGAGGCCGCAACAGTATTGATATTTTTAATTCACGTCCACGACGTGGATTAAAATGACGACAATCCACGTCGAAACGTCGGCAATAAAAATCATGTACGTAGATACTATTGAGCTATAAAGCGTCACTTTATGACCCAACAGTGAATTTAAAATACATATGTATATATAATGCGAACGTTTATAAAAATTAACTAAAACTGAAATTTTAATTATCTTTATTTAAATAGATTTGTTTACTAGCATTTATAAATCGTAATTTCTTTTGAATGCAGGGTTCAAAAATGTTGATATCTGCTGAGAAAAATCCACAAGAAACTCATCAGTTACCCTTTTAAATCTGTGTTAACATTGTGTGTATTTAATTAACTATACTATGCTTAAAATTTTACTATATAAATCTAACACCATGCATATTTGTCATTCAAGTAATCGTTTAGTGTTTAATAGGCTTTGTTCAATAAGTGTATTTTAATAGCAGTTTCAAATTTATTAAAGGGTAGATTTAAAATATCCTTCGGTATTTTATTATAACACATATGTGTGAGTAAGCATTAAGCTTACTCACACAAAATACCTATTGACTTTTTCTAAACGCTATTACTAAAGGGTATAGAGATGTAAAACTTTAATTTCAGTAGCGGTAGTGCTTGAAGAGAGCTATTAACTTTACAGTGTATTCCATGATGTCCGTAATGCTGTTCATGTCATTTGGTGACGTTTACAATCCCTCATCAGGCCGGCCGTCAGCTTATTTGCCATTCAAGTTCAACAAACCAGTCCAAGAGAAGTTCAACCAAAACTAGAAAGTCGTTACCTTGCTTGCTATTTCATCCAAAAAATTGCAAATTTAATTTACATACAAATTAAATGAAATGGCACTTCATTAATCTTATGATTATTCTCCCTCTGGTAAATAGTTTTTTAGACATATTTATCAGAGGGAGATTTTGTATAAAAGCTTGGGTACCTCGGTCCCATTCGTGTTTCTACCGTGAAGTATGTTTGCATGGTTGTGTTTTGGCTTGAAGGGTGGGATATGGCAGTAAATTTACAGGAATGGCAACGCATTTGGAGTATCATGGGCAAAACAGTATATTCTGTTATGTCCATAGTACTGCTCATGTCTTTAGGCGACAGTTACTACTTTCCATCAGGTGGGCCGTTAGCTCGTTTGCCATTTTAAGTTGCAAAAAAAAAACAAACTATTATTAACTATTCAACATCACGACATTTTGCTTTGACAGAGGACATTTTAAATGCCGGCTGCAGCGACTAACGCCCAACGATCACGCTCTCGCTGCTTTTTGTCGCCTCTGGGGACCAGGCGATTGTCACATGACTTCGCTCCCTGCTCTGGAATGCTTTCCAACAATCCCGGCGTGCCATCGCTGGGCGAGCGGCTAACACGGTTTAAATTCAATTTTATTGTCGCAAAGCAGAAACCTTTGCGATACAACATACTCGTATATGTAGGCAAGTTGCAACATAACATACATTTTTGCTTATAATGATTTACTGCCAAGGAAATTATACACCAAGTCCCACGGTACTGTATTTAGGTTTTGTTTGTTACAGAAATATGTAGATCTTTAATCTTTATCAATAGAAATATTGGAATACAACTCAACAATTCTATATTATGTACATGAATGTATTATTATTACCGACTAAACCGTCTTTCAAAAAAAGGGTTCACGCTCACTTTTTTACTTTATCCGAGCAGTAAGTGTTTTATATTATTCTCAATTTCGTATATAATGTAGTATATGTCATATATTTGTAAGTATATTTGTTATTTATATATATTTATTCGTTTATATATGTAATTTTAGTATGTATGTATATCAATAATTAGTAGTACTGCATTCGAGTATTCTGACACTTCCCTATGGTTGACAGGGAAAGAATGCTTTTAGCATTTAGTCCGCCATGTACACATATTTGTACTAATGAATAAATAAATAACACTTGATGACTTGAAAGTCATAAACTGTACTTGTTCATAATTTGGTATAAAAACTCTTAACATCTAACTTTCTCTTTACATATCAAGAATGAATAAAAGAAAAGAAAGAAACTACCACTAACCAAAAAACACCACATTCACGCAACACTACACACACAAATAATACACACTTTTACACTAATTATTGCTGAACTTCCAGTGACGCGACGTTTCAAATAAGTATCTTCACAGATTTTGTTTTTGTATTATTTTTTTTCTATTTAATTTAACCTACCCTCCAAAAATAAGCATAATATTATCTGGTATACAAATGGGGAATCTGTAATTGGCTAATGTACGGTGTAAATATAATATTTTTAATTATTCTAGATCTAAGCTGTGGATTCCAGATGTAATATTAAAATAAAAAAATAAAAAAAATAAAGCAGAAAGACGGAAAAGAGTAAGAGTTACACGAAGAGCAGTGAAAACATGATTTTAATAATATACATATTTCAATGATGTTCTAAGACAAATTGTTTTTCATCATTATTATTAACTTTTCGTCGTTGAATGCAGTCTTTCCTTGTGATAATTGGAAGTTAATTATGATTCAAGGTAATATTAGCCTATATAAGAATCGCGTATCTGATATGAATAGAACGAACCACGCCTTTTCCTTTCTCCCGGGTGTCATAATAGGCGACTACGGGAACTTAATTATCGAGGGATAGGCAACTCTCTTAAAACATTACCAAAAGCCAGATCGTGGTTGCCAATCTGCCTGCCAAGGATGGCGACTACTGGCAAAAATCTCTTATGGGGGAGGCCTATGTTCAACAGTGGAGAATTAATGGCTGATATGAACCATAATTAAATGTCGTAAACAATAACATGCGCATTATAATCTGTCAAATATATTTTCTAGAATTATTTATATAATGAGTATATAGTAATGTGGTATGGTTTAATTCTAACATTTTGATTGCCGCATCAGTTAAAATTATAATAATTGTCAAACACTCTAATTATAACGTGCAAAATATTAACCAGACTCATTTGAAATTTATTTGCATTTTACTTAATTCTGTTTCAAGTTAAATTCTATCAGCAAACATCTTGAGCACTGGCAAATTGAATTAAGCTGCATGTCATTGTGCCCGCATTACTTCGGGTCTGCTTCAAGGGGTACTGTTAATCACACCCTTCTATCCATTAACTATGCAGATTACAGAAGTCCCCGTGGAACGATATCTGTCTTGCAACTCCGATCGATTATAATGCTCACATTTCCCAATTATTTGTCCACACGTCCACACGTCACGTGTTTATTTGGTAAAAAGTCGTAATTTAAAAGAGATAAGGAACAAATTCGATTGTCAATAAGTATTTTGCGAATGGCACTCTGGGGATTGACGAGGTATCAATGTTGAGGGGTGTGCTGGTCCCCCCTTTATGTGTGCACCCTAAATAATCTAACTACCCTCTAAACTAACCTACACGTGGAAGACCTACAAAGCCTATGAAAAGCCTACGAAGGCTTTACCTAATGAAAACTCATGAAAATCTAATGAAAATCTACCCTAAGGAATGGCCTAACACCCTCAATATAACCCCATACCTATATTGCCTTATATACCCCAAACACCCTATGAATCATATAACCTTTACAATAAATATATAATATTGAACAGATCTTATAGTAGAACACTTGATCATCTGGCCAGATAAATAAATGTGTGATCGTCTAGTAATGTAGGACCTGTTGTGTGTGTAATAACCAAAAGGTTCTTTAATTGGTATATGATAGGAGTTAAATAATGAAGATGATTGATAAATCTTTAAGGATTAAGAATAATTAATGAATTATACTCATAATTCATGTAACAAGGAAGTTATGTTAATTTAATAATAAATTTAATTTAATACTAAATTACAGAATAACTGTAATAATAAAAAAAAATGGGGGAGCGGTCGGGCCCCTCACACGCCCGGACCAGTGGAAGACTTTCCAACTATCTATAACTCTTCCTCCTAAAAGGTAGGGAAGGGTATTACTATTTATTAATGCACTCTGATGGTAATAAGGGCATGAGTATTCTCAGTTCCAAACCAAACATAAGTACATTTACTTCAACATTACAGTGGCTCCACCAGCCCCACGATGCTTCCAGTATAAATTGGTGTTTGCCAGAGGCAAACAGGATCGGAACTGAAATCCCAGGATCACTCCGACACGAGAGCTTACTCATGGGCGATGACCCTTTCAGTCCTATATGGCGACATAGAGATCACCCACTAACAGTACGAAACTGTTTCCCAGCGTCACCCTGTTACGAGCTTACTCAATGGGGGTTTCCCTTCGGCTCCACAAGAGATCAGACCAAGAAGCGAGATCACCCAGACACCAGAACCTACTTTGATGGGACATAACCCTTCGGCCCTATAATGTGACATTAGAGATCACCTGTGAAGACAGTCCGATAGAGATGAAGATTTGTGTGATAGGGGATACCTTCCACACCCTGGAATTGGCCAAGCCATATAATGTTGATAATTGCTATATCATAACATAGCATTGTCAATTTAATATTATTTACTTAATACCAAGAATACTCAAGGTTCAAGTTAAAACTGTTGATTAGGCCGGAGCCTAAAAACGAGTAGTCCAACCCATAGGTCGAGAGCTACTAAAAGTAATGAGTGCTATTGAATGAACTATAAGTCCAGTCAATTATATATAATATTATTGTTGATTAACCACATTGTGAATTAACCAATTATTTATTCAGAGAGATATATCTAAAGGAACTATAAGTCCTTTAAAAGACACTGATTAATCACAAGTTAACAACGTCTCGTGAAATAACCAGTTGGGTTTTCTATAAGTTTGAGGACACTAAGTCCAACAAGCTATTATTGTGTTGAGAGTAATAGAGATCTTTTGTTATATTTGTAGAGGTTTGATTAATCACATTGTGAAATAATCAGATTAAATAATTATGTAGCTTTATAGAGAGGACTATAAGTCCTAATTGGTTGTTGTCATAAGTACTGATAAATTACACATTAAAGTGCCAGGTCAATTATTATATATAGGTATATAGGAAGGACAATAAGTCCTATTTGTGTATGTTGTAGTAGTAGAGGCAATATATTGCATAATTATAATGTGAAAGATATAGATTAAATATATATTTGTATACAAAGGACAGTAAGTCTTATACAATTATTGTAGCTGTACTATAGTTATACTATATCTACTTCCTTTTAGTGTCTTAGTAAACCTATTTACTAAGAGGATTTCTCAGATAAACAAGTGTTTTAGTGTTTAAATCATCATGATTAAATCCCCAAGAAATTAGGTCTTTAAATAATTATCATATCATTTAAGTGAAATTTCTCATATAAATAATTCCAATATTTCCCCTACAGTTATTATAAAATAACAGAAAATTATATAAATTTGCTATAGACTTAGATATAGAATCATAACGTGTATAATCTCCTTTTGTTTGACATCTGTCACATTAATGACGTATTGAATGACGTATTGATGTATTGAATTGAATTTTGATTATCTATCACAACTGTCAACGTAACAAATACTAGCAAGTTTGTTTATTTGTATTTGTTTAATATAATTAAATATAAAATCATCATATATCAACCGTAATATACAACTAAATTATCAGTGACATAAATAATCATGGTTTACACCAGAAATAATTAATAGTATCCAGTAATGCTGCAGTTTTATATTCATATCAGTAGCCAAGCTTACTTTCAAATTCAAGAATGAACAGAAGATTAGAAGTCCAACATTCTTATTGCAATTGTACCCGCAATAATATATACATACAGTACTAATTATCAAGAACGTTCCTCAAATACATGTGTGGTGAAGATTTCCCAATATGCTATCTATTTGATTCCTAACCTCTAATGTAAATTTATTAAAGAAGTGAATAATCAGTGTTAGTGTTTGCTTTATTAATATTTAAAGTAATTGTCCTAACTTGATATTAATAGGATAATATCTCCTTGGATACAGCCCAACATATACAACTAACTCGATAATGAAATTTATAAAATACTAATATTATATTTTACTACTTGTATATCTCCATTCTATTGCCATAAAATATTCAAAATATGTATATTAAATATAAATCCAATAAAGATTCACTAATATTAACCTGAACTTGTCTAGTCAATATAGCATGAACAAACAACACACATACAACTTTATCGCCATGACAACTTTCTTCCTAAATATGAGTAAAATACATAACTCATACTTGTCATTTAGTACTAATTTTATACTGTACATGAGGTACAGTTACCTAGTTAATAGTAATTATAGTCAGAGAATCCTTTGATAATTTTATTACCACTAGGAATTAAATCCACACCTATAATATCAGCATAATTAAATATTATTAGAAACCAGTAATACACACAGAATTGTTATTATCAGCTTGTTTACTACAATAAAATCAATATTAAAGTTTATAATAAATCAAGACAAAATATCTACTTAAACAATACAGGCTTGTTTACCATAAACATCCCACCGTTACATTAATTTATCTACTAACACAATAATGTATTAAAAGTAATACATTCACATAAAATCACCTGCAACAGCTAAGCTGTTTCTCTGTACATCTGGTGTAAAACAAATTCCCACATGTAATCATGGGTAATTAAAAGTATACAAAAGAATCATTAGTACAGTTGACCGAGCAATGGTATGAAAACACTTTACCATGAGACGTTAAGCATGAGCAGATATTCCAAACCAACACTGTAATAGTGTAATAAATACAACTATTCCATCATCATCATCGTCTCAACCATCACCAATCCACGACTGAACACAGGCAATTCCCCATAGACTGCCACTAGGAACGGCCCCAAACTCCTGCACCCACCGAGTCCCCACAATACACATAAAACAGTCACTCCAACCAATGGAGGCAGCCCTCACCACACTTGCATATACAGAGTCGCCACTCAATAACCCCTCCGTCTCATCAATGGTTGTTTCCCCAGCAATGAGACCAGACCACAGCCACCTCAGTCTATTTATCCTCAATAAATAGTAACTAGATATGAATTTAGTTAGTATTATAATAGTTTAATAGTTGATTCAATAAGTATTTGCCAAAACTGGACAATTAGAATATTGAGTCAAATCGATGAATTTCTATCAAACAGCCATATAATTGAATTTTGTATATGAGTAGAATAACGTAAGTATGTATTATTATTACGTAAATTATATTGATGTAGATCTTTGTTCAAATGTGATTGCATTTAACGATAAACGCATTACCTAAAGGTATATGGACTCGATTAAATACGTATTTTAATAGTTGTTGGGAAAAATATTAATTATAAACTTTGCCTGTGATCACAGTCAAAAATCTAACTACGTAGTAATAAATGGAACAAGCTCACCGGATTCTCCAGTCTTCCATTGACTCTTTTCACACATTTAATCGATAGTGATACACTAAGATCTTAAACCCCTTCATAGATCCAGTCACTCCTAGCTCTCTATCCCAGTTATCTTTTTTATTTTATTGCGCAGTTCCTAAAACACGACTCCCGCGCCATTTTTTTTTTTCTTTTTTTTTTCTTTATTGCGCAATTCCTAAAAAGCGACCCCCGCGCGCCCGCCGATCTGCCGTCTCTCCCTTTGTTTCTTTTTTTTTTTTTCTATTCATCTAGTAATGTCATAGATTATGTCACCGAAGCGTAGATATTTCAATAATCAGATTTAGCCTATTATTCGAACTGAACTTTTCTTTAAATTCAATTTAATTATATATTAACGTATTTTGGTATTTTCTATTAAATTGATTATCGAATTTATAAAACTTTAAAGGCTCTCATAAACCTTATTAACTGTGTTGTATGCATCCTTTTTATACCTGATGAGAAAAAGGTAAACTATAATTTGGTTAATATAAAATATAATATATTTTTGTTTAATTTATTTAATTTTCTTGTGACGTCCACTACACTTTGGAAACATATCAAAGGAGTTTCCCTTCTGTGTCAATATTTCATATATGGTAACGTCTTCTCTGTATACTATTGTGAACCTTGACTTTAAAGTTTGTTTATATTAAATAGCTCAGCTTTCGCAGCGGTCACCCATAGGAACCCCTGTTTCTTTTCTATGTACTTATGGTATTAAACCTATTGTACTATAGGCGAACCGTCACATCCGGCCCCCTAATTATCAAGGAGTTTACCGGATTGATAATTACAACAAGATAAGTTTATATGTAATAAATTCAATGCATGTAATTACAATGTCATATACAGCATAAATGAATACAATCCTAAATGTGTGTAAAGGAATCTATAAAACCTAAATGTTTGAAAAGCCTAAGTATGTGAGGAGTTTAAATGTATAAAACCTAAACATGTGAAGAGCTTCAAGTAAAGAACCTTATAGATACGTTATTTGTATCAGTAAATTTAGATAAAGTATCTATTTAAAAGATACGAGTTAAAACATCTAAATGGAAGTTCATAATTAAAAGCTTAAATGTATGAGTATAACATATCAACAAGCGAAAGAGCCTAAGTAAAAAAATCTAAAGCGAAATGAAGTGAAATAATTTAAGCATTAAAATGTAACAAATGCAAAAAGGAATCCTAAAATAATTGTCTAAGTGTAAATAAATGATTAGATAAAATCCCAAGTTAATTAAATATTAAAATGAAGATGTTCAAATAAATTTGTTAAAATAAATTTAAACAATACGAAAAAACTTTATGAAGCGTCTAAGTAACCACAAATACATATTTCATCTAAGAAATAACCTAGTGTTCATTGAATAAAAAAAAATAATAGTCCCTAACAAAATTCAAATAAATTTAATTTTTATTTATTAATTTTAATCATAGAAGTAAAGCTTATATAAATAATAATTTATCACCACCGGCCCCCCTATCTGACAAATTTTGCACGGCCCCCCAATTTTAAGACTCTTATAAATATGTTGCATAAAATAATACAAACGGCCCCCATAGTTTAAAACTCTTTTAATAAATTCTCTTTAAATTCCTTTAATATACTTAAATTACCAATGACTATTTCTTAATACTCTCAGAAATAACATGATCAATAAGTTTTATAATAAAATATTATGTAACCCCATTAGATAGATAGATAAATACCCCAAAAGATCACAACAGCAAACCTAACACAAATACAAACAACTACATTAGATACATCAATTAATTTATTTTGTATAATAAATTATTATTTCAAAAGATACAAATATTTTGTGTTATGTGCAACTATAAAGGACTAAATAAACTAAGTGTGCGCAACATCTAAATATGTAGAATGCTTAGGCATGTAGAGAATGCACGCGTATAAACAGCCTACAAAATCCCCCTTTGATATAAATATAAAGTATTTTTTTTTTTTATAAAATGTCTAATTCGAAATAAGTGAATAATCAAATAGAATCTGAAATATAATTGTAAAGTGGAATAAAGAAATTATGTATGAACCATAAATAAAATATTATAATAGCATCCTAATAAATTGTTGGAATTAAATTTAACAACATGAAAACACCTAATTAAATTTTCAAATTTAGGTAATCAAATAAAGTAACTAAAGGCCCTAACTAACCTTAATGATATTTTATGAAACGTCTAACTTTCAATTTGAAACCCCCTATAAAACATTATATAAGCTATTTAAACATCTTAGGATGATCAAAATCAAATCATAATTATTAATTTTTTTTTTATATATATAATTAATGTCACTGCATCATAATTTATGAAATAAAAGTCAATTGGATATTTCCTCAGAAATAAATAATGTCATTAATTCATCTTAAATCATTTCTTTCACAATAAAAAGAATTTAATAAATTTTATGTATAAGTCATTATAGCATAATTATTGTTTATAAAATTTATATAATGTTAAATTAATAGTTCAGTAAGTATTGAGAATTAATGAAGCAAAAGAATAATAAATGTGTCCTATAGCATAAAATTAGATCAATGTGAACTGAATATAACCTAGTAAGCTATCCTCACTACTATTGTTATGTACCTATTAGTGTAATACTTAATATTATTTACTCAATTGATATAGAGTAAAATAAAATATAAACCAAATCATGTAAATTTGTTGTATAATTGACTCCAATAGGTAACCACTGAATGAATTTGATAAATTAAATCCTAAGAACATGAGATAACAGTAAAATAAGCTATTTACCTATAGACATAGAAATCATGAAATTAGGTCCAAATCCTAGATCTATGACGGTATAATTATTTAGTCATAATCATCAAAGTTGGTTTTGAGTTATACTATTAGCAGATATTACTGTTTAACTTTATACTCCTTCATATTTTAATAACCAATCCCTGAAGTCACAAGCTCCAATTGTGACCAAGTGTTCATATTGATCTGATATGTAAATAGCCATGAACCAATTATATCCTGGTCACGGCACCAATTGTGCTGGTCCCCCCCTTTATGTGTGCACCCTAAATAATCTAACTACCCTCTAAACTAACCTACACGTGGAAGACCTACAAAGCCTATGAAAAGCCTACGAAGGCTTTACCTAATGAAAACTCATGAAAATCTAATGAAAATCTACCCTAAGGAATGGCCTAACACCCTCAATATAACCCCATACCTATATTGCCTTATATACCCCAAACACCCTATGAATCATATAACCTTTACAATAAATATATAATATTGAACAGATCTTATAGTAGAACACTTGATCATCTGGCCAGATAAATAAATGTGTGATCGTCTAGTAATGTAGGACCCGTTGTGTGTGTAATAACCAAAAGGTTCTTTAATTGGTATATGATAGGAGTTAAATAATGAAGATGATTGATAAATCTTTAAGGATTAAGAATAATTAATGAATTATACTCATAATTCATGTAACAAGGAAGTTATGTTAATTTAATAATAAATTTAATTTAATACTAAATTACAGAATAACTGTAATAATAAAAAAAAATGGGGGAGCGGTCGGGCCCTCACACGCCCGGACCAGTGGAAGACTTTCCAACTATCTATAACTCTTCCTCCTAAAAGGTAGGGAAGGGTATTACTATTTATTAATGCACTCTGATGGTAATAAGGGCATGAGTATTCTCAGTTCCAAACCAAACATAAGTACATTTACTTCAACATTACAGTGGCTCCACCAGCCCCACGATGCTTCCAGTATAAATTGGTGTTTGCCAGAGGCAAACAGGATCGGAACTGAAATCCCAGGATCACTCCGACACGAGAGCTTACTCATGGGCGATGACCCTTTCAGTCCTATATGGCGACATAGAGATCACCCACTAACAGTACGAAACTGTTTCCCAGCGTCACCCTGTTACGAGCTTACTCAATGGGGGTTTCCCTTCGGCTCCACAAGAGATCAGACCAAGAAGCGAGATCACCCAGACACCAGAACCTACTTTGATGGGACATAACCCTTCGGCCCTATAATGTGACATTAGAGATCACCTGTGAAGACAGTCCGATAGAGATGAAGATTTGTGTGATAGGGGATACCTTCCACACCCTGGAATTGGCCAAGCCATATAATGTTGATAATTGCTATATCATAACATAGCATTGTCAATTTAATATTATTTACTTAATACCAAGAATACTCAAGGTTCAAGTTAAAACTGTTGATTAGGCCGGAGCCTAAAAACGAGTAGTCCAACCCATAGGTCGAGAGCTACTAAAAGTAATGAGTGCTATTGAATGAACTATAAGTCCAGTCAATTATATATAATATTATTGTTGATTAACCACATTGTGAATTAACCAATTATTTATTCAGAGAGATATATCTAAAGGAACTATAAGTCCTTTAAAAGACACTGATTAATCACAAGTTAACAACGTCTCGTGAAATAACCAGTTGGGTTTTCTATAAGTTTGAGGACACTAAGTCCAACAAGCTATTATTGTGTTGAGAGTAATAGAGATCTTTTGTTATATTTGTAGAGGTTTGATTAATCACATTGTGAAATAATCAGATTAAATAATTATGTAGCTTTATAGAGAGGACTATAAGTCCTAATTGGTTGTTGTCATAAGTACTGATAAATTACACATTAAAGTGCCAGGTCAATTATTATATATAGGTATATAGGAAGGACAATAAGTCCTATTTGTGTATGTTGTAGTAGTAGAGGCAATATATTGCATAATTATAATGTGAAAGATATAGATTAAATATATATTTGTATACAAAGGACAGTAAGTCTTATACAATTATTGTAGCTGTACTATAGTTATACTATATCTACTTCCTTTTAGTGTCTTAGTAAACCTATTTACTAAGAGGATTTCTCAGATAAACAAGTGTTTTAGTGTTTAAATCATCATGATTAAATCCCCAAGAAATTAGGTCTTTAAATAATTATCATATCATTTAAGTGAAATTTCTCATATAAATAATTCCAATATTTCCCCTACAGTTATTATAAAATAACAGAAAATTATATAAATTTGCTATAGACTTAGATATAGAATCATAACGTGTATAATCTCCTTTTGTTTGACATCTGTCACATTAATGACGTATTGAATGACGTATTGATGTATTGAATTGAATTTTGATTATCTATCACAACTGTCAACGTAACAAATACTAGCAAGTTTGTTTATTTGTATTTGTTTAATATAATTAAATATAAAATCATCATATATCAACCGTAATATACAACTAAATTATCAGTGACATAAATAATCATGGTTTACACCAGAAATAATTAATAGTATCCAGTAATGCTGCAGTTTTATATTCATATCAGTAGCCAAGCTTACTTTCAAATTCAAGAATGAACAGAAGATTAGAAGTCCAACATTCTTATTGCAATTGTACCCGCAATAATATATACATACAGTACTAATTATCAAGAACGTTCCTCAAATACATGTGTGGTGAAGATTTCCCAATATGCTATCTATTTGATTCCTAACCTCTAATGTAAATTTATTAAAGAAGTGAATAATCAGTGTTAGTGTTTGCTTTATTAATATTTAAAGTAATTGTCCTAACTTGATATTAATAGGATAATATCTCCTTGGATACAGCCCAACATATACAACTAACTCGATAATGAAATTTATAAAATACTAATATTATATTTTACTACTTGTATATCTCCATTCTATTGCCATAAAATATTCAAAATATGTATATTAAATATAAATCCAATAAAGATTCACTAATATTAACCTGAACTTGTCTAGTCAATATAGCATGAACAAACAACACACATACAACTTTATCGCCATGACAACTTTCTTCCTAAATATGAGTAAAATACATAACTCATACTTGTCATTTAGTACTAATTTTATACTGTACATGAGGTACAGTTACCTAGTTAATAGTAATTATAGTCAGAGAATCCTTTGATAATTTTATTACCACTAGGAATTAAATCCACACCTATAATATCAGCATAATTAAATATTATTAGAAACCAGTAATACACACAGAATTGTTATTATCAGCTTGTTTACTACAATAAAATCAATATTAAAGTTTATAATAAATCAAGACAAAATATCTACTTAAACAATACAGGCTTGTTTACCATAAACATCCCACCGTTACATTAATTTATCTACTAACACAATAATGTATTAAAAGTAATACATTCACATAAAATCACCTGCAACAGCTAAGCTGTTTCTCTGTACATCTGGTGTAAAACAAATTCCCACATGTAATCATGGGTAATTAAAAGTATACAAAAGAATCATTAGTACAGTTGACCGAGCAATGGTATGAAAACACTTTACCATGAGACGTTAAGCATGAGCAGATATTCCAAACCAACACTGTAATAGTGTAATAAATACAACTATTCCATCATCATCATCGTCTCAACCATCACCAATCCACGACTGAACACAGGCAATTCCCCATAGACTGCCACTAGGAACGGCCCCAAACTCCTGCACCCACCGAGTCCCCACAATACACATAAAACAGTCACTCCAACCAATGGAGGCAGCCCTCACCACACTTGCATATACAGAGTCGCCACTCAATAACCCCTCCGTCTCATCAATGGTTGTTTCCCCAGCAATGAGACCAGACCACAGCCACCTCAGTCTATTTATCCTCAATAAATAGTAACTAGATATGAATTTAGTTAGTATTATAATAGTTTAATAGTTGATTCAATAAGTATTTGCCAAAACTGGACAATTAGAATATTGAGTCAAATCGATGAATTTCTATCAAACAGCCATATAATTGAATTTTGTATATGAGTAGAATAACGTAAGTATGTATTATTATTACGTAAATTATATTGATGTAGATCTTTGTTCAAATGTGATTGCATTTAACGATAAACGCATTACCTAAAGGTATATGGACTCGATTAAATACGTATTTTAATAGTTGTTGGGAAAAATATTAATTATAAACTTTGCCTGTGATCACAGTCAAAAATCTAACTACGTAGTAATAAATGGAACAAGCTCACCGGATTCTCCAGTCTTCCATTGACTCTTTTCACACATTTAATCGATAGTGATACACTAAGATCTTAAACCCCTTCATAGATCCAGTCACTCCTAGCTCTCTATCCCAGTTATCTTTTTTATTTTATTGCGCAGTTCCTAAAACACGACTCCCGCGCCATTTTTTTTTTCTCTTTTCTTTTTTCTTTATTGCGCAATTCCTAAAAAGCGACCCCCGCGCGCCCGCCGATCTGCCGTCTCTCCCTTTTTTTCTTTTTTTTTTTCTATTCATCTAGTAATGTCATAGATTATGTCACCGAAGCGTAGATATTTCAATAATCAGATTTAGCCTATTATTCGAACTGAACTTTTCTTTAAATTCAATTTAATTATATATTAACGTATTTTGGTATTTTCTATTAAATTGATTATCGAATTTATAAAACTTTAAAGGCTCTCATAAACCTTATTAACTGTGTTGTATGCATCCTTTTTATACCTGATGAGAAAAAGGTAAACTATAATTTGGTTAATATAAAATATAATATATTTTTGTTTAATTTATTTAATTTTCTTGTGACGTCCACTACACTTTGGAAACATATCAAAGGAGTTTCCCTTCTGTGTCAATATTTCATATATGGTAACGTCTTCTCTGTATACTATTGTGAACCTTGACTTTAAAGTTTGTTTATATTAAATAGCTCAGCTTTCGCAGCGGTCACCCATAGGAACCCCTGTTTCTTTTCTATGTACTTATGGTATTAAACCTATTGTACTATAGGCGAACCGTCACAGGGGAGTATCTAAGTTAATTTAGGCAATCGCCCGACCGGGGGATCGGTCTGGGCATGCCCCGCGACTCCATTCGCGATCTGTCACCTGAAAATAAGGATTTATTAGATTAATCTCATTTAAATTACATTTACTTTATAGTGAGATCGTTCGGATTTCAGATTCACTGTCTAAAGGGTTAGATTCTGGAATTGTAATATCATATCTGTGCACGACATGAGGTGATGGCCTTAAAAATATAGCAGGGTGTCGATAGATAACACGTGGTGCGAAATTATACTTTATGTTGAATAAGAGAGAGATCAATGTTTAATATTGGATGGCAGATGGTTTGTAATGATGGAGGGGTTAGTTGTCATAGATGAATGAAAGCTCTTTATAGTTCCCTTAAAAGAATGATACACTTTATAAAGGAAATAACAATATGTATACAAACAAAATAATTAATTACATAAACTTAATTATATAAAAACAAGAAGCCACAATGGGTGGCCTTATCTTCTACGCAATTTTAGGATTAAAGTTGACCTTCATCTAACAATCATTATCATATCAGCGTAACTGTCTACTGCTGAATATAAGCCTTCCCCTTTGGGGGGGGGGGGGGAGGGATTTGCCAGTAGTTGTCACACTTGGCAGGCGGATTGGCAACCACAGTCAGACCTTTAGAGATGTCTTAAGAGGGACGCTGCTGCCCATCCCTCTAACCTATCTATCAATACTTTATATTGTTTATACTTTATATACGTCTAACGTTCACTCTACAAATATACTGTAATACTAAACTACATGGGCGCTCCTCGTGGAGACGGAATAAAAAACAATGTGTTACAACTCCTTTTCATCCTCAGGATGTAAAGGCGACTAGGAGAACAAAGCACAGTACCTACACCGCGCAAGATAGGGAAGACTTAAAGCCAGACCGTGTACTAAGCTTGCAAACGTAACAATATTTGTAGGTTAACATTCTTTCTCTTATAAAGAGAAGACCGGTGTCTAATAGATAATCGATCGGATCCGAGAGTGATATAAAATTAATAATGCCGACTTTTTGATATAATTTTCCTATATTTTTTACGCCATATTTGACAAGACAATATTTTTTTATTTCTATGTCACAGCAAAGACATAACTCAGATACTGCCCTAACAAATACATTTACAGATTGGTCCTATAAAAATAAGAAAATTCTATTTTTATGTCTGAAAGAATAAAACCAGAAATTAGTATCATAGAAATCTTCTCAAAATCGCTTTAATAGTTTAGTTTTTAAATTAACAAAAAATCTGGTTTTACCACGACTGAAGTCGATATTTTCATTTGACTTCGCCAATTCTAACCCGATTTAAAAAAAATCATCTATAGAAAGCTAAGTTATCAAGGAGTGACGTTAGGTAAATAAATAGATATATTATCTACTTGCATTACTTAAAGACACAAAAAACAGACATAGATACATATGCAAAGAAGAAATAAAAGAATACATATACAAAATTTAATTTCCGGCGCGTACCATAATAATACAAAATGGTCACAATTCAGTTTATTGCTTTACCCTCAAAAGAGCAAAACACTAATATTCTTTTGTAGCTAAAAGCCATCAGTGATATATTATTTTTGAAAATTCTATCTACCCGTGTAAAGTCGGGACAGATGGTTAGTATGCTGTAATGTATAGAAACCACCCAGATGTAGGTACTGATGAATACAAAATGTTTGCGCTGATCAGGCCTCTAGTATCCACAACGGTATAATTAGATTAATTAGATATTCAGCGGCGCACTGCAACCATTGGGAAGCGAGGAAGCGTGTTAATGTGTGTTTATTAGAAACATGTACGCGAATAACCCAAAGTAATAATTTTAGATTTTATTTCACAATTTTTTCTTTCTCAAGAAGGGTCGACGTCAAGCAGGCGTCCGGTCGTAAAACTAAAAGCCCAAACCTGGTGCAGTATGGATAAAAAGATATTACGCCGACTTTAAGATTTATATAATTGGTATAAGGGCAGGAACATAATGACAATTTCACAAAAAAAAAAAAACACTGAATTCAATCGTGGGAAAATCAATTATATTGATATAAATATTAAACTAATGTATCGATTTCGATAAAATTCGTATGGAACTAATTGGAAAGTATATTATTTCAGATAAAAAACCTAAATTGGTTATTTAATAATGGACTTATGAAAGAAAAGTAAAAAAAAAAAACAAACGAATTTAGAACCTTCTGTTTGATGTCTGTTGAAAAATTATAGACGTGCTTCTTTGCTCAATTACAAAGTATTCGACATATCCCGAAAGATAAGCAATCTGAAGTAGCAATGGGCTGACTACAAAACTCGAAATACCGAAAACTGATGGGGAGGAAAAGTTCTTGAGTGGCGACTCTATACAGGTAAACAATGTTGGACAACTCTCCACTAGATAGGGCGAAATTTCATATGCATTGCAGGGAGTCAGTGGATGCAGGTGGTACGCGACCGTTCCCTGTGGGGGATGCCTATGTTCAGCAGTGGACAGTTAACGTTAAAGTTATGATATAGTTATATGCCACGGATATACCAGAGGGAGACTTTGTACATTTGTGTTTGCATGGCTGTGTTTCGGTTTGAAGGGTGGGATAAGGCAGTGAATTTACAGTGTACAGAGGAATAACACCTAAACCCTCAGGAATGGCAATGCGAGGGAGGTATTATGGGCGAAACGGTACACTATGTTATGTTCATAATACTGCTCATGTCTATAGGCGACTGTTGCCACTTTCCATCAGGTGGATCGGCAGCTTGTTTGCCATTAGAAGTTGCAAAAAATTTATGTAGTTACAACAAAAAGTCAACATGCATCGTGGTATGACTAGCTCGTAATCCTTGAAGTACAGTCACGTATGCAAAATTACCTTCCCACCAAATGAAGTGTACGACGTATGTACTTGCATACACCGGCTGCACACTGGCGCAAGTATTGAAAAACTTGTTACGTACTTGTATAATGGTTGTTGCAGGAGCGACGGAATGTTTCCGCGAGGGCGCGCCGTGCACAAATTGAGTTGTCTCTCTGCAATGCTTTCCACATCTCGTACGGACTACATACACACGCACACACATATCCACCCCACACACATATATACACACATACACACACATGTAATATTATATTGTGCCAGCTTGGAGTTTTAACATTTAGTTTTGTACTCTAAATATATTTTATATATCGAGTGGTTTCATTATGTATGATTCTAATAGAACATTTAATTTCAACCGACTTAAAAAAAGGAGATTCTCAATTCGATTGCATTTTTTTATGTCGTAATTGCGTCAGTCTTAAACGGATTTGGATTTTTTTATTTGAATGGATACACTTACAGGTTTGTCCCATAGAAGTTTAATCAAGATCGAATCAGTAAATTAGTTTTTAAATCACAATAACTGGTTTTGTTATTATTGAAGTAAATTTTTCAAAATAGAATTTTAATACTTATATATATTAATTATAACTGTGAATTTTGGTATACAGGCACTATATAGGTCGGAGAAGGACAAAGGTTACCAGTCAGTGACTATATCCCAGTCTCGTGGACTAAATCGCGGTTAAAAACTAGTATTATATTATTTCAGCCGTTTACTGTCCACTACTGGACATAAGCCTTCCCTATAAGGGATGTTTTGCCAGTAATTGCCACGCTTGGCAAGCGGGTAGGCAACCGCAGTTAGGCCTTTGAGGATGTTCTAAAACTAGTATTATTATAAAAAAAAAACAAAACATTTAAAACATGTTTATAATGAATGTATGAGTAACATTCGACTTGCCCAGAATTCGCATAGCTCAAGCTAAGCGAATTATGGGCCGTATGGGGGGTATTGCTAGTAGTTGTAACTACAATTAGGCTTCCGTGATGTTACAAGAGGGACGCTGCTGCCCATTCCTCGACTCGACTCGAACTGATTAAGTTCCCTTAACCTTTAGTCGCTTCTTACGATACCCATGGGAAAGGAATGGGTGGCACAGGAAATACCGGGACCACACTGCAAAATATATATATATAGATAGATAAACAGATAGATAATTTATTTGCATTAGTTACAACACAAATTATAACATATATAGATATACATAAAAAGCGAGATAAATGGTTAAAAAAATGGATAAAATAATTTTAGTATATATATATATAATAATAAATAATAAATCTCTTTATTTTCAGGTATATACCCATAGTTTACATTTTTATATTATTATTTAAATAAACTGTTATTATTATTTTTAAAATATACATCAATTATAAAATACCAATTTAAATTATTTCGTTATAAAATCTCTTGTCGTCAGGTATGCTGTGAGAAATGCAGTCTTTACAATATGATTACTTGTTTTCATTAATCTGTCATGAAATTTTGCCTTATAATTACGTAAAATAGCAAAAAAAATATACTATATATATATATATATATATATATATATATATATATATATATATATATAATATATATATATAATATATTATGACAGTGTTAGCTGAAAGTTAAAATGAACATAAAGTGTATTATATCGGGCAGATTCGAACTCACCTTTGATGATAGGCTCCATGTTTATAATGAAGTATGTCATTCACTTACCCAACTGCGTAGTTATAATAATTACACTCGATCAGCGTACTGCGCTGTTGGTGTTTACTGTAAAGTGTATATTTATCTCTCCCTTGTCGTTTAATCTTCCTTATCACCGCCTCTAAGTATAGACGTGTTGTACACATATATGTAATTACGAGGGGGAAATGAAACATACTATTAGATAATTATATGAATTGAAACTAAAAAACATTCGTTAAACAATAAGAGAATTTTTATGAATCCTAATCAAACATCATCATATCAGCTTTCAACTGTCCACTGCTGAACTGACTAAGCCTCCCTCTTGGGGGGTTTTGCTAGTATTTGCCATGTTTAGCAGGCGGATTGGCAACCGCAGTTAGATTTTGGAGATGTTAAAGAGGGACGCTGCTGCCCATTTCTCACCCTTCTTAGTCGCCTCTTAAGACACCCACGGGAAAGGAAGAGGTGGTCTATTCTATGCTGGGACCACACGGCGATCTGTATACAATATTTTAAATTCTTATATTATAAATGTGTTTTGTTCGTTTGTTACTTTATGGCGCCTTATAGACTTAACCAATCTCTATGAAATTTGGTATACACGTAATATATGGGAGAAATATGTATGTCATATGTATTTCTTTTGATAAAGATATAGCACTTTTTATCCCTGTCAATGAACAGAGGGAGACTTTGTACAAAAGTCGATTGCTTGGGTACCTCTGTCCATTCGAGTTTCTACCGTGAAACAGAGGAATAACACCTGAGTCCTCAGGAATGGCAGCGCATGGGGGGTATCATGGGCGAAACAGCATACTCTGTTATGTCCATGGTACTGCTCATGTCTACAGGCGACTGTTACCACTTTCCATCAGGTGGGCCGTCAGCTTGTTTGCCATTCTAAGTTGTATAAAAAAAAAACATATCAAGCGAATGAAATCGTGGGTGAAAGCTATTATGTGATAGTGAGTTTGTTTGTTTGTTTAGATATTAAAATATAGAATTTATTTAGTTATTTGTATTATTTACAGCACACAAATAACAACTGATGCGTATATATCTGTACATATACAGATTAAGAAATAAAAGAATACATATACAAAAAAAAAAAAACAAAAAGATCAAAAGGAAAATACATAAAAGAGGTAAGATAATTTTTCATTTCGTTCGTGTGTCACAGTAACACAAAATGGTCACAACTCGGTTTATTGCTCTGCCCTCAAAAGAGCAAAACACTGACATTCTGTTGTGGCCAAAAGCTAGTCGCGAGATCCTTTGACAAAAAAAATAATAATAAACGAATAAAATTAATTGTGTGCCTATCACAATCATCAAATACACAATGGGAATTTAACGCGACGTAAACGTTTAAAAATTTGTTAAGAAGCAGTTATGTAGGTACTATTGACCTGTAAAGACTTTTACATCGCGTCTAGTCCCGATTGTGTATTTAAAGTATGTGTAAACAAAGAGAAAGTTGAAAATTAACAATCATTACTATTTAGTATTTTAATCTAATATTTGTTGCCTCTTATTGCCTCAAAATGGTTTAATCAGTTACTATAAATTTTGGTATACCTGTATCCTATAGGGTGGTGAAGGACATGGCTTCTTTTTATCCTGGTCAATGAACATCTCCCAGTCTTGCGGCTGGAGTTGAGTTCAGAACTATACTCCGTAATATTTTTTTATACCACTAAGGTGGCATTCAAGCTTATGCCCCATCTGCTGTTAAACAGTTACCGTAACCTATGAACGCCTGCAATACCAGAGGTATTACGCGCGTGTTAGAAAATGGCAATTTATTATTTATAATATTTACTATATATATAAAATAATTGGTGGGGTACTACGTAATACTAACTTTACATGTATATGATATATTCTTTAGCAATATAAAGGTTATAAACCTCTTAGTAATAAATAGAAATAAAGCACAAGTTCTTACAGTTCATTTAATTTATATATCATACTATTAAATAATATATTTACTTATTTTACTTTGTATATGAAATATAATAAGTAATATAACATAAATACCCAACTTCTGTTAATCCATTAACACTTATTTAACTATAGCTTTTTTAGGACTTCCATCAACAACAATTGTGATATATTTTATATAATGACCACGTGGTTTACTATACTTGTTCACTCTTGATACGGCAGGTAGGTCCACTCTGTTCAACGGTTGGACAAGAAGTGTCTCCCCACCCAAATGACAATCTTTTATATCCACACGGCCGAATTCGAGTAAACAAGTCAGCGAGACCACTTATTCTTACAATTTCATTACTTTTTATTCAAGTATCATGACAATAAATAATTATAAAATTAATTAAAATATAAATTAGTGTTTTATATACATTACAACAATAATTTATTACCAAATTTGGTATAATAACAATTTTAACGTTTTATTATATTTAAAGTAGTTAGTCTGATTTTTATTAATAAATGTAGGTACATATTTTAACAGAAAATATTTAAGAAAATTAATATAATTTAAAATAAATATCTAACACGCGCGTCGCCAAATCTGAAGAAACCTTCCTCCCCCCGCCCGCCCCTTTTGAATAGCCCCATGCTGTAGTCTCGTGGGAAAATCTCGGCAGGGAGCTCATTCCATAACTTAAGTGTTTGAGGGAGTAAACATCTCTGAAACCGCGCTGAACGCGATCATTTAGGCTGTAGGATATGAGGGGAGGCTGTCGATGGCGAGCCGTACGATGGAAGAAAGTGGCCGTGGGCATCATATTGAACAATTCCTCTGAGCACAATCCGTTGTACAAGCGGTAGAACATGCAGAGTGAGGCAAAATCTCTCCTAAGACCTAAGGGTACGATACCGCTTGTAAGCCTGGGATCACCAAAAATTCTCATAGCTCGTCGTTGCAACGACTCGAAGGGTTCAAGCTGGTATTTAGGTTGTACGGTATAGAATATGGTAGGTCACGGTGATGGCAAGAAAACGAAGACTCTTACAATTGAATTTTATTTTTGATTTTATTTTCGTTAATTACAGATAATAAATAGACGTGTGGCGTCGATCGTATCTAGGTGCAGACTGGGGCGTGGCGTCCGTTGCGCCGATTATAAGTTTAAAAACTACCGCAGGTAGTGACAATGACATAGACAAACTATTTTATTAATAATTGAGTTTTGAGGCACAGAACGCGTCGCTTACATAGGTGCTCCCGGCTATAAGTGACAGCAATACTCCATGTGGGGCCGGGTTTGCGATTTGTAGAGCATAATCGCTGATCGTTTGTTGTATGTTGAATAGGGTAGACAGATACACTTGTCGACTGTTACATTTCGCCTAGCTGAGTACATTTCGCCTAGCGCATTAGAGTCCACCATGGCGGGGGAGGGAAATAATTAAAAGAATGTGCTTGTAATTTATTCGTTAATATCCCGGTGTTTTATTGTTAATTATAAGTCAGTTTATGGTGTTTTATGCGAAACCTTGTGGTGCTATTAAATATTAAGCCTTCGAATATTGTAAACACGAAAGTTTGTTACGATGTTGGGATGTTTGTTGTTCTATCCCGGTTAAACGACTGAATGGATTTTCAGCCAACATTTAAAAAAAGAGGGGTTCCAATTCGGTTGTCATTTTTGTTGTCACCTTATAACTGTAGTTATGAAACAATTCGAAAAATTCTTCTTTTATCTGAAAAAATATACTTATAGACTGGTTACATGGAAGTTTTATCATAATCGATTCGGTAACTTAATTTTTAAATTGAAATAATTAGTTTTGCCATATAAATCAACGCTGTGCATTGATTTAAATTGATTGAATGGAATTTGGTGTAGGGGTAGTTTATATTATAACTTAACATATAACATTTTATATACTGATTCATGTAGACAAAGCTACGGGAAATAACTAGTTTCAGCTTAGTAGTATAGCTCTGTTATTTTCCGTGGGCAGAGAAAGCCTCTAGCAACATGCCCTCCGTGTAGATGATTCTAAATTGTGTGCTACACTTTAAGTAAGTAAATGTATGATAAGGAAAATTTATACTTATGATTTTTTTACCACGCCACGCACAATGAAATCGAATAGGTACGGAGGTTCCCCAGAGTGTTCCGCGACACGGGCTCCAACTCGGCTGCCGAGCAAGCGAGCAGATTATGGCAATATTCTCCGATGGGTAGACTTACAGCAATTGCATCGACGATTCCGCTTTATAAAAATGTATTACAGTTACATTTAATTAGCATATTCATTTTATTTGTTTTAAAAAAAGAATTTTTATTACTTTTTTTTTTAAATTTATAATTTTTAACATAATGTAATATAAAAAAAATATCGAGTAACATGTTAGTCGATAATTTTATAGATTTTTATATTTTTATATTCTTGTTATTACATTAATTTTATCACAATTAAACTAGATATTGTATTTAACGGAACATTTTATTAAAAAACTAATTTATATCATTCCCAGAAATTCATCAGAAATTAACCATGATAGTTTCTAGGGAGAACCGCGTGGAGGTCGACCTAACAGGGTATATTGCTAGCAATGGCACTGGTAGTCAGCATAACTAACAATCCCTTCCCCCCAATATATATTATTAGATAGATAGATAATAGGGACGTCACAGTATTTATTACCAGTACCCTACACAGCAACCCTAATGCATCGCCACACCGCACCGGAGGGGCGACGCCTTTTGTATCAGAAATTGCACGGGCTATTTTATCCTTCAAGCCGGATATAATGCACTGCCTGCATTGTTGCTTCATGACCATGTAGGTAAGATCGTATGCTTCCGGGCTAGTCATATAAAATTCGACCATTGAATTTTATTTTTGTATGTGTGGCGACTCCCTCAAACATATTTATACTTATCTATATGTTACACATAAAATATAATGCATAAATATGTTTGAGGGAGTCAATATAGAAAATATAAAATAAACCTTTATATGTCAATCGAATTAGTAGATGAAGATAAATGTCATTATGGGTCATTGTGCTTCATTGACCCCGGTCTTACAAATATAGAGATAAAAACTCGTCTCGTTTTTATTTTTCAAATGAATCTTATAAAATACGTTTTGCCCACTTACCAAGTAATAACTTATATTCTGGTATCTCTGGTTACGCGAACTGTGTTCTAAATTCAAATATATTTTTTAATATATCTTTGAACCATTTCATAGTAATTTTATTATATTACAAATAAAAAATTAATGTCATTATCATACCAGCTATTGTCTGTTCGCTGCTAAGCATATACTGCTTTAAGGAACTATCCCGAGATACCTGCATCCATTAACTCCCTGCGATGCATTTGAGGTCGTCACTCCATACAGTTGTCCTACATTGCGTTTACTCTTTTTTTATACAACTTAGAATGGCATATAATCTGACGGCCCACGTGATGGAAAGTGGTAACCGTCGCCTATAGACATGAGCAATACCATGGACATAACAGAGTATACTGTTTCGCCCATGATACCCCCCATGCGTTGCCATTCCTGAGGACTCAGATGTTATTTACTGTCCCTTCAAACCGAAACACAGCCATGCAAACACAACTGCGTTACGGTGTAAACACAAATGGGACAGTGGTACGTTACTCATACGGGGTTGCTATTCAAAAAGCTTTCTTCCCTTTGTCGGTTCTTCGAATTATGTAATCATTGCCAATTCTTTCGGGCTCTGTCAATCACATTGGTTCTTCTGAAAATATCTATATTAAGAATTTTGTGTTATAAACAGTAATATTAATTGTGTCCAAATTAAAGTCGCTGTGTGCAGAATAAAAACTATTTGTTACATCTAAATATTTGAGTCTTGAGTCAGGTAAGCAAAAACAATAGCTTGGAGCACGCGAGGCGGCGCGGCGTGGCGCGGCGCGGCGAGCGGTCCCGTTGACCCGCGCCTCGTAACTTGCCCACCAAAAGTTACGCCGACACTCGAGTGCGCTGCCAAAAACTAGCTAAACTACACTCTGTAGGTACTATTTTACATTATTTACTGCGATTTTATGACTAACATCATCTAACATGTTCGATAAATTCTTCATTTTACGATCACTGAAATTTAAGACTAGGATTTGACTCTGTTATTTGCATTCCGCTATGTGTAAAAAAAGTCAGTACTTTTAATAAGATATTTTTTACAGAAAAAACTTTAAAACTTAAAGAATGTATTATATTAAAAAAAAAAACTACTAAAAGCGATTTAGTTTTGTCCAAGGTATTGTATAAATATATAAAAAATAATACAGACAGTTTCGGAATCTACACTTGCTATTAGTTAGAAAAATATGCTATTTTTTAAACACGCTCATGTTTATTATATATACATATATTAAATCATAAATTTTTTTTTGATGGTGAAAATGGAATGGCAGCTCTACCTGCGCTACCGGTATACGCTGGTGGAGCACCAGTGAAGGGTGATCGATGAAAATGAAAACAGGCCAGTCAGCCCATCATGATGAATTCATTACCCATGATAGTTTCCAAGGGGAACGGCGAGGAGGTCGACCTGGTTGGGTATATTGCTAGCAATAGGATTCTCAGTCTCCATTACTAATAATCCCATTCCCCCCTAAATCATACATTATTATTGATGTATGTGTGATTGTGGGTAAAGTCGCCCATTGTTTTTTCACTGTGATTATTTCTTATAATTGTTTGTATTTATAATAAGTTTACTATTGTAATCTTTTTTGTAGAAACAATAAAGAGTATCTATCTATCTATCTATCTATATTCTCACTCCATTACTGCAAGAAGAACTAAATCAATATAAGTAGTAATTCCGATATCACTGGTCACATCTGACCGCACGTTCCAACAGCGATATAGCGAATATCTTGGATTTCAAACCGCTCAATAACGTTTGCAATAGTAATATCGTATAGAACATAATTCCCATTTAGTGGCAGCTTTTCAGAAATCCTCTTGGAATGGTGTGCAATAGCGTGATCGTATTGCTTCCATCCAATATTAGTGTGTAACGGATTGTATTAAACTTGTGCATCTAATTTTACAAGCACGCTCCCTCGCTCGTGAATATTAAAGGACCACGTAGTCGTGCCGGTTGACTCAACAGTTGAGCACCTATCACTTTGTGTCACGTATTGAATTAGAATACATAAAACCACTCCGGTCTTGATCTGCCCTAACGTTCACCTTGACCTTTTCAACATTATGTTTCATGATACAGAAGACGAAATGTCAAGGTGACGAATTCATATAAATACGGCTATTAAATACAATTCTG
Organism: Galleria mellonella; assembly: GCF_026898425.1. Lineage (NCBI taxonomy): Eukaryota > Metazoa > Arthropoda > Insecta > Lepidoptera > Pyralidae > Galleria > Galleria mellonella. The sequence goes on from NW_026442153.1 coordinate 209,747, forward strand.
AAGACCGATCAGCTTTCTATCCTTATTCTATATTTATTTCGAGACGATGTAATGTTTTTTTTTTAAGTGAATAAGTCTAAATAAGTACTACTATTTAAATATTTATGATGAGCGCCTACTAATGAATCGTTTGTAAGATTAGAAAATGTTCTTTGATGTTTACTTTTATAATATGCTAGCTGTGGGGGGAAGGGATCGTTAGTAATGCGGGCTACAAGTCCCATTGCTAGCAATATACCCTGTCAAAATTCAAAATTCAAAATTCAAAAATCATTTATTCATGTAGGACATTTTAGCCGCTTATGAACGTCAAATTTTTACATATAATTTTATTTTTTTCCCTACCGTCCAGTTCGGTATATAGATCCAATTGAGAAGAACTGGCAAGAAACTCAATTGAATTACTTTTTTTTAAAGCCAGTTTATTTACAATGTATATTTATATAGGTGTCTATGTCTAACATTAAATGAAAATTCAGTGCATGAACAACTATTGCCATGCACACTCGTCATTCAAGTAATCGTTTAGTGAGTAATAGGCTTTGCTCAGTAAATATGATTTAACAGATGTTTTGAATTTATTTAAGGGTAATTCCAACATATCCTTTGGTATCTTATTGTAAATTTTTATACCTATTCCCATAAAAGACCTATTAACTTTTTCTAAACGATACTTGGGGACAGCAAGTTTGTCTTTAAATCTAGTATTAATATTATGAATATTGCTGTTTTTTGGAAATAAGTCAAGATTTTTATGAACATATAGGATATTTGAATATATAAATTGAGAAGCAACGGTGAGAATATTTGCCTCTTTGAATTTCTCTCTTAATGAGTCACGACTCTTCATACAGTAGATCGCTCGAACGGCACGTTTTTGTAATATGAATATATTCTTAATATCTGCCGCTTTTCCCCATAGTAATATTCCATAAGAGAGTAAACTATAAAAAAAATAACTAAAATAGACTAATCTAGCAGTATCAGTATCAGTGTACTGTCTAACTTTACGCACGGCAAAAGCTGCTGAACTTAGTTTCGCTGCAAGGCTTTGAATTTGTGCACCCCATTGTGTTTTATTATCTAGTGTGATTCCTAGAAAGACAGTAGATTCTATAAATTCGAGAGATTCGTCATTTAATTTAATATTGCAATTAGTATTAAAACTTTTAGATAGAGAGAAATTAACACATTTTGTTTTTTTAGCGTTTAACATAAGATTGTTAGTTGTAAACCAGTGCAGGAGACGCCGCAAAGCACTATTTACATCGTCATAATTATTAGTCATTCTATTAACTTTAAAAATCAATGAAGTATCGTCTGCAAACAATACTATGCCGCATCTATCCTGCATGGCATATGGGAGATCATTAATGTAAACTAGGAATAAAAATGGACCGAGAATAGATCCTTGAGGTACACCCATTTGCACAAGTGACCCGTCAGACGTAGCGTTGCTAATCTTCACTTTCTGTATTCTATCAGATAGATAAGATTTTATTAAATTTAAAGCATTGTCTTTGACGCCATAAAAAGCAGTGTCAGGTCGACCTCCACGCGGTTCCCCCTGGAAACCATCGTGCTGAGTTCCATGTGTATTCATCACGATGGGCTGACTGACCTGCCTTTTTTCATTATTCACCTATCACCGCTCACTGGTGCCCCGCCAGCGTATACCGATAGCGCAGGCGGGGTTACCATTCAATTAATTATCCATTAAAAAAAATATGCTAGCTGTTTTCCGCGGTTTTGCCCACGTTAATCGGTATATAAAAAATCCTATATGTTAAGTTTAGGATATAACGTATCCGTGTACCAAATTTCATCCAAATCTGTTCAGCATGTTTTTCTAACAAACATCTAAATATCCATATGTCTTTTCAAAGTTTCGTATTTATAATATTAGCAGGAAATAAAACTAATATATTACACTGGGGGGAAAGGGAGTGTTAGTAATGGGGTCTAACAGCCCAATTACTAGCTATATACCCTATCAGGTCGACCTCCACGTGGTCCCTCTTGGCAACTATCGTGGTTAATTATTCTTGAATTCATTATGAGTTATGACACACTTGAACTCAACCAATCTGCTTTCATTGTCACCTATCATCTTCATCGGTCCTTCGCAAGAATATGATAGTGCAGGTAGAATTATCATATAATATAATATATATAAGAATATACTAATATACATAGAATTACCATTTCATTATCATTCAATATATATTTACACTTATGTGTTCGTGTATAAATCGTATTACTCGTGTTAAGTATATTAAACTACGAAACATAATCTTCTTCTGAAAAAAAAATTGGATTAAATTAAAAAAAAAAACTCACCAGGCGGCACGAGGCGTAAAATAATTAATTAAATGGGTCACCTTCTAATTCGACTCCGTCGGCGGATTATAAAGGAAATAATTTATGCTTTTGTTGTGGATTAATGTGTTTCCTAATTAGCTGAACAGCGGTTATTTTCATAGGATACGCACGTGCATTTGTGTTAATAGCGAATCTGACACTATTAATGCTATTAAAAATGTTCATAAACATTTTGAGCGCACTGTGAAATATGTGTTTTGTGATTGAGTAGATGACGTACTCCAAAATGATACCACTTTTATAGTTCCATTAGTGTTTTTTTTATATTTATTTATATAAATTTTATATTTATAGTTATTAAACTTTACGAGAAACAAGAATGGTATAAAAGAATTAAAAACATTCTTTTTCTTTTTTCGAATCTACTATATGGCTTCTTACCAGCCATTATCACTAAGCTTAGTTTTGTTTTATATATGCATAGCATATTTCCTGCGAAATGTCTTTAACTTATTTTGTTTTTAACTTTATTTTACAAAAAACACAAAGGTATACAGGATTTAAAGTCAAAATTACAAAATATTGTAATATTACATTACTAGCGACCTGCCCCGGCTTCGCCTGGGTACATATTATATCAGATCACATTAGAAACCTCTAAAGTCATCAGTGCTTCTCTACTGTACATATAAACCTTTCTCTTGAATCACTCTGTCTATTAAAAAAACCGCTTTAAAATCCATTGCGTACTTTTAATGATCTAAGTATATATAGGAACAGACAGACGGAATGCGACTTTGTTTTATACCATGTAGTGATATTTACATAAATTTTCTATGTCGTCACTTACAATTTTTTTATAAATTGATATGCTTTATATAAGCAAAAATGTAAGATATGAAGACGCTTCATAACTTACATTTTTTTTTTAATTTAAATACTTTAAATTTATATATAATATTACCAATATGAAAGTAATCCTTATTGATTTTGAAAAAATTAGAGAAAGAATTTTTGAATTTGCGCAGATATCGCTATATATACTCGTAGATATAAGATATTGGATGTTAATAGAAAATAAATAATGCCTCGCCATTTTTGGAGTACTGCATTAGAGTAAGTTGTTTGGCGGTAAGCAGGATTTTAACATAGACTTACCCATGCAGACTATTTTGTAGAGTCTCTCTCTTGAATTGATCCCGAAATCTCATTTACGCAAGGTAATGTACCATGGAAAGATTATTTGAGAGGTTTGAACAATATCTGATTACAGTATTGTTAGGCTTCTATTACAGATACGAAATGCGTACATAATAGGTAATTAAGTAATAAAGAAAATTTAATATATATAAATATATTTTCGACATTTTATGAAAAGCTTTGGAGGCTTTTTCCGACTGTTATCGTTGGAAGGAAGGGATTGTTAGTAACTAATAATGCTTGCAATAGGGTTGCTATTACTGGCATTATTGATATTTTAGCAAAATTAAAGTTAATTTTTTTTCTCAAAAATTACTCATAATTCAGCTTTATTTTCATGGATATATGTATATTGTCGCATGGTTCAGGTATAAAATGGGTTACCCCTTCGTAAGAGGCGGATAAAGAAACTAAATGGTAGAAGGATGGGTGATAGCAGGGCCCTTTTTAAAACATCACCAAAAATCTAATTTTTACTATAGGTTATATACACCTAAAGCCTTACGCTTGGCAGGCGGGTTGAGTTGAGTTTAGTCCTCAGGAATGGCAACGCATGGGCAAAAAAAAAAGGCGGGTTGATGGTTGCCAACTCGCCTGCCGTGATAACTACCCTCATTGTAGGGATTAGCTATGTCCAGCAGTGGACAGAAAATGGCTGATATGATGATGATGATAATGTTATGTAATACTAAGCCGATTTTTATAAATTTCTTATGCAATCTGTCTGGTCTATCTTTTTTTTTATACAACTCAGAATGGCAAACAAGCTGACGGCCCACCTGATGGAAAGTGGTAACCGTCACCTATAGACATGAGCAGTACCATAACAGGACATAACAGAGTAACCAGTTTCGCTTATGATACCACCCATGCGTTGCCATTCCTAAGGACTCAGATATTATTCCTCTGTACCCTGTAAGTTCACGTCATATCCCACCCTTCAAATCGAAACACAGCCATGCAAACATAACTGCCTTACGGTTGAAACACGAATGGGATAGAGGTATCTAAGCAAACGACTTTTGTACAAAGTCTCCCTCTGTCTACCTCTTTATTGAAATTGTAGTGGTGAAACATGGTCATAATTCAGTACAGAATAATTTTCAACAATTTACAGTAAAATCAATTGTCGTGTGCTCCCGCCATAGAATACTTCCCCCACCCTCCCTCCCCAAGAAGAAGGCTTATATTCAGCAATAGATAACTGTCAAGTAAAGCTGATATGATAAAAGTAAAACCAATACAGTCTTATCTAAAGTTGAAAAAAGAAACAGGTTCGTTTTTTTAGCGCTCATTAAAATATTTAATGTTTCAAAGGGGGTCAAAGAAGCTTTAGAACCGCAGCTTCACTGTATTTGAATGTACATACATAGTCAGACGTCACTACCTTGGCAACTATAAAGCACACATTAACTTTCATGAGTGACCCGCCGTTCGTGAGGTCCTGTTTTATTGCCCATTTTATTTGTGCGCCAGAAAAAGTTAATTCTGTATTCCCGTTTAATTAGTAGCTCGTGAGGAGCCGGGCTGGATCGTAGGTAAACGGGGGCGGGGCGGAGGGGCCGGGGGAGGGGGGGGGCAGGTCATCCCTTATCTCATTCCTTGTATAATGTATCGTTAGTGTAGGTCGGAAGGCTACTGAAATAATTAATACCTCACTATCTTATATCTTAGAAGAATTACTTACCCGTGACTTATAATTTTAGTGTTATTACAAATATACGGGTATTTAAAGCGACTTCTAAAAAGAGGAATTTATTAATTCGCCTCTAAATATATATTTTTTGTAAAATTTTATTATATATTCTTTATTGCACTAAAACATACAGTAACAACAATAAGTTAATAACAATGTTAGCATAGGAGAACTTATCTCTATCTCTAAAAGAGATCTCTTCCAGTCAACCTAACGCAGTGGCATAGGAAGTAGTGAGTGGGCATATAGTAGTGCTAAACAGAGGTTAAAATAAATATATACATAAATTATAAATTATATATATACATATATATACCATACACATACATATACACACATACATATATTAAATACAACATATAAATATCAAATAAAAGAGAACACAATGATGACAGTCTTCTAATCATTTTTTATATTTAAACAATATTGGAAAGATAGAATAAATTTTGAGTCTTCTATTACTAACACGTGCGTGTAGTCCCTGCATAGAATGAATGGACCACACCTGCCTTTCTCGTGGGTGTCGTAAGAGGTAATTAAGAGAACTTAAAAATCGAGGAACGAGCAACAACATCCTTCTTAAAACATCACTAAAGCCTATCTGCGGTTGCCAACCTGCCTGTCAAGCGTGGTATCTACTGGCAAAACCCTCCTTTAATGTAGGAGGCTTATGTTCAGCAGTGGACAGAGAACAGCTGATATGAAGGTACTAACATGACTGCAGTACCTCTGCAACTGCTTTTTAACTTTTTTTTTTGTGAGTAATGTTTAATTTTGTTAATAGAATATTCCTTCGAATGAATTCAAGTGTTTTTATTTACAATAATAGCATAGGGCATATTACATAGCACCACCTAATCTGAAACTAAGTAAAGCTTGAACTATAGCCTGTAGATGCTAGTTTACTAATAGATATACTTAAAAAAAAAAAAAAAATATATATATATATATATATATATATATATATATATATATATATATACTTCAGGAGTCCCGCTAACATATCGTTGCTAAGTAAATCAGTTTCACATGTAAAGAAACCTTTAACTGACAATATAGCGAAACACATTCTAAATACTAAAAACAAGTAAGTGAAAAGATTTTTCAAACAGAGATTTAATTCTCTAGCAAGAAAAATCTTAAAACATAAAGTTATGAACTTTGTGTACGTCCATGAAAACTTAGATACTTATTTTTAGCTTAGACCACTCGCAGCGAGCACTATTACTGTATTAAGTAAATAACATAATAGTGAACAGAAATAAGTTTTAATCTATCTTATCGCGAAAAATACATTGTTGAAATACGTGACGTGATTCGTAAAAATATTATCGTGCTTTTTATGTAACAAAGAAACATTTTTCTTTTATAATATCTAGTTTTTAGCGTGGGTGTGGTAAGAGGCGGCTAAGGGAACTTAATAGTCGAGGGATAGGCAGCAGCCTCCCTCTTAATACACCACTAAAGCCTAACTGCGGTTGCCAATCCACTTGCCGAGCGTGGTAACTATTGATAAAACCACTCTTATAGGAGAGGCCTATGTTTAGTAGTAGAATAGTGCATTTCTTTTATTTTGTTTATTGTTAAATATTTATATAATTAAGTAAAAAAATAAGCATTAAATAAATATTTCTTTCAATCTTAGAACGTCAGTGGCTATCATGATGATGACGAGACTAGTTTTTATGTTGAGTTTTCCCCTATTATCGGGATGTTTACGCTAACTTACTAGTTAGCGTACTCATCTCGGTCAAAAAAAATATAGCTTCTAATTTTTTTCTTCATTCCATATAGTACACGTGTTACAAATTTTTTAGCGATTAGTTTCGTTGTAAAGACGTCTTTTACATCAATAATATTAATAAAAAAAGGATTTATTTTATTATCTTAACTATACATCGATATATTTCTATTTCAATAAATACGTTAACGTTTCTATGGTTACGGTGTCCTTCCTAGGATGTCAGGAACTAAACATGATACTTGACGGCCACTTTGTACAAAGGCCGTCTGCTCTGGGGCCTCACTTCTACTCGTGTTTCAAGTGTTAAGCGGCTATACTAGTATGGCTATATTTCTGTTTGAATGTTGGAATATGGCAGTGAAATAGTAGGGTACGAAGTTATAACACCTCGAATGAATAAATGAATTTGATGGCTAAAAATGTGGTATAATAAGGTCATATGGCGATATTACAATGGTTTCACACATTTTGTCATTACTGACGTTTAGCAGTCATTACAAAAGTTTTCATAAGCCTTCATCAGCCTTTAACTATCCATGTTAAATAGAACCCTCCCCTTTGGGGGGTTTGCCAGTAGTTTCTATGCTTGGCAGGCGGATTGGCAACCGCAATTAGGACTTGGAGATGATGAAGAGGGACGCTACTGCTCATCTCTCGTCCTCCCTTAGTCGTCTCTTACGACACCAACGGGAAAGGAAGGTGGCTCATTCTATGCCACACGGCAAGAATAGGCCACCCACGGTGACAGTTACCATATTCCATCAGACTGGCTATCAGTTTGTTTGCTCTTCTAAATTATATAAAAAATGTGGAAGATTAACTGGTTATTATAATAATGATATTTCAAAATTAATGCGGTTTTGCCATTTAAAAAACACGAGAATTAATGGGGATCATAAATATAGGTAAATTATAATACTTTACCCGAGTTACCTCATCGTTTCGATCAAGTTACATCTATTGTGGTCACGAGCAGACGAGATCGCGTTTCTTTTCCTTTTCTTATAAACCAAACAAAATGATAGTCTAAAAGTTAATTAAGGTGGTTTTACCTGTTATTGTTTGATGACCACTCAGTAGATATCATCTACGTGCATTCTACCAAGAACAATGTCGAGAAGTGATATAATCTCAGAAAGAAGAGATAGAATCATCAGAGGGAGACTTTGTACAAAAGTCGTTTTTCGGGCACCCCTGTTCCATTTGTATTTCTACTGTGAAGCAGTTGTGTTTGCATGACTGTGTTTGGCTTGAAGGGTGGGATATGGTAGTGAATTTATAGGGTACACAGGTATAATACCCGAATGGTGAAATGGCAATACATGGGAGGTATCACGGGGCGAAACGGTATATTATGTTATATTCAGTGCTGATCATATCTATAGCGATGGTTACCACTTTCCATCAGGTGGACCATAAGCTTATTTATATATATAATAATAATAATAAAATAGTTTGCATTCTGGTATATAAATAGTGTATGGCAACTTTCATAAATTTGTCGTCTGGGAAGTAACAAATTATTAGTACATTTGAAAAGTGATGGCCTTAGTGTCCTCATAATTTTCTATCATAGAAATGATTGTTCCTTCTTATATGTTTCTTCTTTCTTTGTTTCTGATAATTGATGATGGTGGTTGATTTTCTTTCTTCGCAAAAACAACAACGAAGGTAGTATAGAGACGACACTAGAGAACGCCACTCTTACACCATCACTATTACGTAAACGGTAGTTAACGCATTTGCGTCCCAAAGCCCTGAACCACGTACATAGCTCCGGGCTTTAAATTTATATAAATACAGGCAAATCGTAGAGGTGATTTAAAATAGCGATAGCACTATATCTCGTTTGGGTCGGTCATAATGTGTGTAAACCGGAGCTCGGGGCTTGTTTCAAGACACTGTAATGTACATTTATTGTTAAGAAGAGTTGGACGTCCCAATCGAAATACGAATATTAGTTTTGGATATCTCCTTTCCTATATATAAGATGTTAGCGTCTACCTGTTCTAGGATTTTATTTGTTCTGATAAACGGGCAGGTATTTTATTTCAGTAATATTAGAAAATAAGAAAAGAAAATAGATTTCCTTCGAAGAAATATGAATTGTACGATTGCTTATCAATTATTATACTATTGCCAGGTGAATTGTCAGCTTCTTCTGTATTTGTGATTCTAATATAATAAAAAAACATCAGAATACAAATTTGCATTTATAATATTGTTTTTTGCAAGACAATTATTTAATATGTAATAGTTTGAGATCGTCTTAGGGTTCTGGAAATGACTTAATGTGACTTCCATAGACACGGGAAGCCAAAGCCGAAACGTTCATATTTTGAATATGTCGGTAGGATAAATGACAGCTTTGACAGCTGTCATCAGTTTGATGACAATCGAAAAGACTTTGATTATTACAATTGATGTTTTACAATTAATTGTTTTCGCAGTATTTTGTAGTAGACAAAGTATTGTTTATGTATTAAAGTTGTAAATGCTATCTGCGCATTTTATTTCTGATCCTTTTTAAAGATATATAGAATTATTTCGGTGCATTGCGCAGTAAGCTGTACGATGTAGATACGCTCAATTGATTAACTTTTTCTAAATTGCAACAGTAATTACTTGGCTCGCGTTGGAGCTGAGACCAGGTCTGATTGATCGTGGGTGTAGCTATACCTTTTAAGTTTGATTGGATGCCGACTAACCCGGCTTTATCAATAGAATATTGAGAGCATTACTCGTTTTACTAAAGTCGTATGCGCACCGATAAAGTCTAACGAAACAACCTGAATATGTCGCTTAATCATTGGAATCAGCCGTAAAACTACGTCCCCATAACCCCTATTGATTGACTAAACATGGCATTTGGTTTTATTCATGAGATATGGTCTCTTAAGGTAATGGAATAAAAGAGTGAGAACAGAGTGTGTGAGAGAGATGGATAAACACATAGGGGTTTATTTTGCACAACGCAAATAGTATAAATCCGAAGAATTCTACTATTTAATTGTGACTAAATTAAAATGGGACCAACGCAAGACTAAACTCATATCGACCATACCATTTATTTCCAAAAACAGTTTATAATTGATAAAGACAAGTACTTAATTGTTTTATTATCTGTGATAAAGGTCTCTTAAATATAAACGATATATGTAAATCGAGAATATCTTTTTGAAACCGCCGAAATAGGAATGTGAAACTTTATCTTTAATCTTGCCGGAAAATCGGAGAATAATGCAAAAATAGATTCGCCATATAAACACGCAGCGTGATAATATTACTTGAAATCCTGAACAGTAACACCAACAATATCACACATTCATAAGGACGTATCGGCGCTGGTGATGTAACGAAAATGGATATAATAGATGGCAGCGTCTCATGAAATATCTCAAAAGTGTAATCTGAAAATCTATATCGGAAAATATATTTTGTGGCTCAGTACAGCGCTGTACGCGTATTATGAAGATTCAATGCTATTTTATGTGGGATCGTATAAAAGGAATGTTAGTAATTTTTCTAAGATTCATATCTAATCACTGAAATTCTCTGTAACATTAATACCAGATATTTTTGGGTACTTTTATTTGACAAGTAAAGAAAGAAACATACACTAGTATTTAAGTACATATATCCAAGAAAATTTAGTCAAATAACTTTCTCGTGTGTACTTGTGTACCAATGAATGAGTTGGAAAAATATTTTACATTTTATGAATGACACTCGCAATTATATTGCAATTTGAAAGAGCTCTTTGTATAAATAATCATTCTGTTTTTATTTTTAATATTCGCTTCAATATAAAATTGTGTCGTACTATAAAAAGATGGAGGATTCTGTGGAAAAATTCTAGATCCTATTACAACAAAATATTACTTGAACTCGACTACAGATCGGAACTAGTCAACATAAATATATTATGAATCAGGTAATTTACAATTCCGTTAGTATTTATAAAATAAAATACAAAATGAGATCTGCTAATTAAAACGAGACGCCATCTACGGAATGCCAGGAGTTGGCTTCGCTGATATAGTTTAATTAAATTTCTATTGACTTATAAATAGTGTAAAGTTTTAAATAACCATTATTATTTACTTAATCATTTTAATTGACGATAATATATTGAAAGAGTTGTAGCTG